>NW_008340039.1:0-977 GCF_000622305.1 Nannospalax galili
CCTGTGAGCTACAACAAAACTGTCAGTGATAAAGCTTCTGTTTGCAGCACACGGTGAATCATACAAAGATCCACAAGTGGCTAATGTGTAGAAAATTAGACTACATAGTATCTATCCCCTACATAGTACCTATATCAAAATTCTGCCTCTGAAGTCACAGGGATGGTTGCAGAAAAGCAAACAGAAATATTTTAAGAGTCACAGATGGTGGAAAACACAAAGAAATAGAGATTTATAGGTAGTTGGGAAGTAACTCATGAAATCACAGCTGGGAATTAACTCATGAAATCACAGCATAGGTCAGAGCATGTACAAGTCCCACTTAAGTTCAAGACAGGCAAAATCTCAGCATAGACATGGAGAGGTTGGTGAGAAACACCAATGATACTTGAGGAAGTATTGGCCATGACAGGCTTCAGGGAGAGGAGAAAGTTTCTCTTTCATGTGTGGAATACATTCATAGGTTGAACACACACACACACACACACACACACACACACACACACACACATATACATATTATGGAGAAAGAAAGAGATGGAGAAACAGAGAGAATATGAAATTGGGTAGGGGTAGTAAAAGGCGTACAGGGATAGGGGAGAGTATCTAAATACAATCGACATATACTACATGAAATGTTTTTTAATTTAATAAAAATGAAAATGAATTGAACCCGAGAATATTAAGCACATGAAAACAAATCTACTATATTGTGAAAAGATACATTGATTGCTCACATGAAATATTCAAATGATTAATATAAAGGTAAATTTTTTTTATTTATTCATATTTTCATGTGTCTTGCCTGCATGTACGTGAGTGCACACATGGCCTGCGATGCCTGCAGAGGCCAGAAGAGAGCCTCAGATCCTCTGGAACGGGAGTTACGAAAGGTTGTTAGCTGCCATGTGGGTGCTGGGAACAAAACCCAGGTCCTCTGCAAGAGCAGTCAGTGCTCTTAACCACAGAGCCATCTC
>NW_008340039.1:2825-3643 GCF_000622305.1 Nannospalax galili
TGGAGGAGGACTAGGAAACTTGGGGATAAAGGGACACAATGGTAATATTTTTAAAAGAAATACATTGAATATATTGAATCACCTGTTATACACACTCAGAAGTGGCACATGACATAAAATACGGTGTGTAAAATTATTTCAATGGTAAACATAAAAAATATACCTATAATAAACTCAGCATGTTGGCTCAGACCTTTAATCCCAGCACTCAGGAGGAAGAAGAAGGCAGATTTGTATGATGTCAAGGCCAGGCTGGTCTACAGGTCTACATAGTGAGTTGCAAGCCAGCTTGGGCTACAGAGAGAACCTGTCTGATGAAGACAGGAAAAAGAATAAAAATACAAAAATAAAACAAACCAAAAAAACTATAATCTTTCTGAAACTCTTTATAGGATCAATATAGGAAATAATGTGGAGACACTCAGTTTCCCAAAGCATGCTGAATGGATGAATGGCAGAAACAGAGAGATGGTTCAAGTACTGAATGGGAAGAGTCATGCGGGACATTTACAGTGTCCTGTGTATTCCTTATTTTTTTTTTCTCATCTTTTTGAGATGGTCTCTCTCTGTAGCACCAGCTGGACTTGATCCATCTACATAGGTAGAACAGGCTGTCCTCTATTTCATGTTGATCTATCTGCCTCTACTTCCCTAGTGCTGGGAATAAAGGCATGCACCAACACAACTCTCGATTTCTAATCTTAACAATGATGCACAATGAATAACTGAATAGCCTTCAAAAACTCATTGGTAGCCAAGCGTGGTGGCGCATGCCTTTAATCCCGGCACTCAGAGGCAGAGGCAAGTGGTTCTCTGTG
>NW_008340039.1:5540-7610 GCF_000622305.1 Nannospalax galili
GCACCACGGAGGCCAACTGGGCTACATAGAATATTCCAGACCATTCTAGTATATAAGACCCTATCTCAAAAAGATCAGGTGTAAAGTTCTGATAGGCATTGCTGCTCACTACCTGTAAAACATTGTGCAAGTACCCTGAGCTTTAGTTTCCTTTCCTTTGAAAAACCAGCCCCTGTCAGGAGATTGTGAGGACTCTAAGAGATAATCCATATACTGTGATACTAATCAGTACTTGGCATGCAGGACAAGTTCAGTGGATGTTGGCTGTTAAAAATATTTCTGGGTGTATAATATGCACCTGGGGTCAGGTATGGTAGCATATGCCTTTAATCCCAGCACTCAGGAGGCAGAGGAAGGCAGATTTCTATGAGGTCAAGACCAGGCTGGGCTACAGGTCTACATACCGAGTTGCAAGGCAGATTGGGCTACAGAGAGACCCTGTCTGAAAAAGATGGGAAAAAAAATACAAAAATAAAACAAACGAAAAAAATTATAATCATTTTGAAACTCTTTATAGGAACAATATAGGAAACAATGTGGAGACACCAACTTTCCCAAAGCATGCTGAATGGCTGAATGGCAGAAACAGAGAGATGGTTCAAGTATTGAATGCGAAGAGTCACGCAGGACATTTACACTCTCCTGTGTATTCCTTTTTTTTTTCCTGATTTTTCTGAGATGGCCTCTCTCTGTAGCACCACCTAGACTGTATCTATCTATATAGGTAGACTAGGCTGTTTTCAATTTCATGTAGATCTGTGTGCCCCTGCTTCCCTAGTACTGGGAATAAAGGCATGCACCAAGACAACTCTCTATTTCTAATCTTAACATTATTCAGCAGATTAATATTAAACTTTGGCTCCATCTTTAGAGGTTTCAGTCCAGTATCCATGGGGCTCAGAGGCTAACAGATAATGGCAAGACCAAACCATGAGATGGAAGTTCATGATGCAAGAAATTTCATCTCATGGGTGCCAAGAATTGTCAGAAGCTCTTCCCCGTGAAATAGGCAATGGCAAAACCATATACAGGTCTTTGTCCTTCTTTACTTATGTCCTCTCACCTAGGCCCCTTATTTACCCACTTAAACTTACCTGGTTGGCTACAGCCTCCCCTCTCTTCACATTCCAGGGATCTTTGCTTTGCTCTAGGCAGGAGACCAGAACAGGCTTACGCACAGCAAGACCTGTGTATGAGACAGAGGCACATGATGCTTGCTGAACTCTTTCAAAAGTACCAGATTTGTAACACAGCACTATGCTCCACTGATAATACTCAGAAAAACAAGAGTCTCCAAATACTTCAAAATTTTTATTTTCTGACAGTCTCATTAGAATACATAGGACTTTTTTCAGTTTTCATATTGTGAGTTCCAACACTGATTCACAATTCAGCTACGGCAACAGAACTTTAAAATTCTTGCTACAGGGACTGGAGAGAGAGATCAGTGGTTAAGGGCACTGACTACTCTTTCAGAGGATTCATGTTCAATTCCCAACACCCACATTGCAGCTCCAATCCATCCTTGACTCCAGTTCCAGGGAAATCTGAAAATCCATGCTTGACTCCAGTTCCAGGGAAATCTGATACTGGTGCACTCACATACATTCAGGCAGAACACTTAGACACATAAAATAAAAGTAAAATATATATTTTAAAAAAGATTCTGGCTACAGGGCTAAAGTATCATCATGTACCAGTGTGTAGCTGAAATCAACACCAAAAATAATGAAAATGGATAACTCTCTAACAAGTGGAAATGGAAAGAAATGATAAAACATAAACATGTCCTTCATGATGCCCAGATAGTCGCATGAACTAATTTTTAAAGAATCCAAGACTTAATTAGAAAAATTAACATATGCACAAAGTAGGTTATAATTTATCAAATGCTACAGGATAGTAAAAAAATTCTCCAAGAAAAATCTCACCTATAGACACCAGATTGCGGTAGTTCTCCAACATCACCTCCCTGTACAAAGCCCTCTGAGCAGAATCTAGGCATTCCCACTCCTCCTGGGAGAAGTCTATGGAAACATCCTTGAATGTCAATGGATGCTAAAATGAAAA
>NW_008340039.1:7754-10442 GCF_000622305.1 Nannospalax galili
AAAAAAGACCCTACAAATTTTTATGAAGATTATGATGTTAATGAGCATAGCACATATATTAAGCCATCGCCATAGGAATTGCATTTCACTCCTATATTAGTAGCATACAAGACCAGTTGTATATATTTATCTGATGTAAAGTTACACTGATTATAAGTCTGCTTCATAAATTTGAATGTTTATAACCATGCACTTTAGTCCTAGCTGAATCACAGGTTTTCACCTTAACATGATCTTTGGCTGGACCTGACTTAACCCTTTCCTTACAGTTTTTGCAGTGAGGCCAATGCCCTAGGTACGAAAGCCTTGTTCTCCAACAGCACTGAGTAGAAGATTGCAGGAAGTAAAGAACTGTGTGTGCTCTCCTCCACAGCAAGAAGACAAAACCGTTGTGAAGAAAATCCTACACCCTGCATGTAATATAGAAATTATAGAAATATCAGGCCATCATTATTCTCACCATACTTTTATAGTGATTTCTTCTGTCATCCTTTATTTACCTAAAATTTACCTAGAAGGAGCACACGGGCTGACTATGCACACCACAATAAGAGGATCTGAGAAAGGGCTTCTCACCGAAGAGTAACAAAATCATGAAGACAAGATCCAACACCTGCTGAACAACGATGACACTGCGTACACAAATATTTCCAAAATCAGACACCTACATGCATGTAACATTTGATAAAGAGAGCTTTTTTCTGAGGATTAAACAACAAGTAAAGGAGGCAGCGCTGTGATTAAGCCGACAGAGAGAAAGAGAGCCTGATATTTGGTGATGAGCAGAGCAGTTCAACTCCCAGGAGACAAAAGAATACAGGTGTCAACAAACCCATCAGCACATTCCATCAGCCCTGTGATGTTGGTGGGATTAAATCTTGAGCAAAGTAATGCAATATCCACATAAAATAAAACAAAATTGTCAGTTTTATGTATAGTTCAAACAATACAATGGCTTGTGAGGACCCAAGTCCATCCTCCTTAGGAACTGAAGACGGACATATGTGAATTTTCACCTATCACCTCAGTAACACTTTTGAGATGGTTGGTCATGAATTCCCTGGATTAGTCTGGAAAGCATAAGCTCTGGAGACAAAATGGAGAGGTGGATATGCTGCATAGGTGATACATATGTAGTGTGGCCTGGGCATGGTGGTGCAGGCCTTAACCCCAAGGACTCCAGAGGAAGGGGCACGAGGATCTCTGTGAGATCCAGGCTAGCCTGGTCTACATAGCTTGTTTTGGGATGAGTAAAGGTTACAAGTTCAAACTACCAAGCATTTAGAGAAATTAAGTGTATGCAGTCCAGACCTTGGATGTATTTACCTGAAAAGAAGCCATCTCTCTCCTCTTTCTGGGAAACTTCCTTTCAGCTCACTGAAAATTCACTTCACCTGCAAACAGAACAAGAGGAAGAAGCACCTCAGGAAACAAAATAGGCCGTTATACTGTCTGCTGTCACAGTAGATGCGCATGAAGAAAGCTCCACACGGAGACCCCATAGAGTTTCTGATTTTCTGCCTTTGAGTGGCCGCCCTGCCAGCAAGATCAGGAATTTCTATTACAACAGGGGACTGTAGCTGCCTCACCTCCTTACCTAAAAAAGGCAGAGTAAGATGGTTTTCATCCATGGCAATAGAGGCTAAACTAAGCTCTCTTTCAGAAGCACTGGTAGCTGACCCCAGCCTCACTCTCTTCTGCCTGCAACTGTTCTTTGAAACAGCGCTGATGCTTCCACTTAGCTTCATGGACAGAATCTGGGGGGCGGAGGGAAGCATAAGGAAAAGTTTTTCTTTTAAAGGCTGAAGTTCAGGAGTAGTTCGCTGTGAGTTTTAAAAGTCTATTCTTGGGGCTTGAGAGATAGTGCAGAGGTAAAAAACACTGGCTGCTCTTGCATAGGACCTTTGTTCAACTTGCCGTACCCACACGGTGCTAACAACTGTACTGAATACCTGTGCCAGGGGTTCCCACACTGTCTTCTTGCCTCCACAGACATTGCTCACATGGTTGCACTTACAAACACACAAGCACAGAACTCTTACACGTCAAAATAAAATAAATAAATAATAACTTTTAATAAAAATAAAACAAGTTTTGTTTGATGACATCAAATTTTACTGATTTGTGACATTACCTTGATATTTTGTTATACATATACACAGAATATTGATCTAGTCAGTCATTAGTATATCCACATGTAAAATTTTATCCTTTCTTATGGTGAGTGCATCCAAACTGATATTTTCTAACGACTTTATTATACAAAATGCAATTTGGATTACTTTATTTACCTTGTTGTGGCACAGAACGGGAGAACTTAGTAAAGTCATGAAGCCATGACACTGTTTTTCTTATTTAGCACACATCCTCCCCCTCACGGCACACTGCTATTGTACCCTCACTATCTATCATCTCTTTCCTTTTTCTACTTCTCTTATGACAGATCATGTAGTGCTTGTGTTTCAACTTCTTTACCTGATACAGTGTCCACCAGATCAATCCTGTTCTCAAGTATGAGAAGATTCCACTCTTTTCCATGGATTTTGGTGTATTCTTCAGAAATATCACACTTCAGTAAATCTTTCATTTGTCAATGGACATTTTAGTAGAGTCCCTATTCTTCAAATAGTGCTGCAATAATTAGTGCATATCTCTAGCCCATACAGAATTTCCTTCCTTTGAGAATAT
>NW_008340039.1:12348-15008 GCF_000622305.1 Nannospalax galili
TTTCCCCCCCCCCAAATTTGGGGGGGGCATTTTTTTTTTTTTTTTTTTTTTTTTTTTTTTTTTTTTTTTTTTGGTCTTTTTGAAGCAGGGCCTCCCTGTAGTTCTCCAGCCATCCTGGAACTCACTATGTAGACCAGGCTGGCCTAGAACTCACAGAGATTTGCCTGCCTCTGCCACTCTAGTCCTGGGACTACGGGCATGCACCACCACACCCGACTTTTATACATCCCAAGGAACTAGCAGTCACATGGGATATTGCAGTCACATACAAAGATTTAGAGTACAAAGAAACAAGACATTTAGTCTGTTAGTTGATGCCAGAAGGATTCTTAAACTTTTACTCAAGGTTATCAATGCCCATCCAGTAATTTATTGGCCACAATGTTTTCTTTCTTAGAGATAAAAGCATGGTGAACTTTTAGCTTTTAGCTCAGGAGTAAACCTTTACCCTGGCCTAATCAGGGATAGCTGAGTTATTTGTTCAGGACAAGGAGATGAGCTAAGGGTTGTTGACCAAGATGCTTTCCCACAGAGCAGGGAGCCTGCACTTTTATGACCAGGCTGCTTCCTCCTGGTAGCCTAGCAGTATTCCGCAAGACAGGGATTATCAGAGCCACTGGTCTCAGCGTCACTCCCTTTAGCAGAGAATGCAGCCTGGACTTAAAGGGTTTAGGCTCATCTCACCCTAGGGCCTGGCATCCTAGTTTCCTACACTGGGCCAAAAAACTATCCTCAATAAATACAAAAATATTTAAATAATCCCATGCATTCTATCAAAACACAAAGCAATGAAGCTCAAAATCAACAGTGGACAAAGCCATAGTCACTACACGAACTTGTGGGGATTGAACAACACACACCTAAATAATGATTGGGTCAAAGAAGAAATTAAGAATGAAATAAAAGAATACCTGGAATTCAATGAAAAGGACAATACAACACAACACAACATCTAGAACACATTAAAAGCAGTCCTAAGAGCGACGTTTATAGGTCGAAGTGCCTACATTAAAAAATTAGAAAGAGCCCAAATAAATAACCTAACACTGAAACTCAAGGCATTGGAGAGGCAAGTATAAATGAAACCCAAACCCAACAGAAGAAAAGACATAAAAAAAATTAGAGCAGAAATTACTGAAATAGAAACAAAGAAAACAATACAAAGAATCAATGAATTCAAGAGCTGTTTCTTTGAAAAGATAAACAGGATTGACAGACTGCTAGCAGATAACCAAAAGAAAGAAAGAGCACCTCCTAATCAACAAAATCAGAGTTGAAAGGGGAAAACACAACAGACACCAAAAAGATCCAGAACTTTATAAGGGAATGCTTATGTTACTAAATTTGAAAACCTTGTATCTAATCCTTCAAATATTTTTAGGGTTACCTCTTCCTCCAAAGTTAATCCAAGAAAAGATCAACAGTTTAAACAGAGTCATAACATATAAGGAAATTGAAACAGTAATACAGAGCCTCCCAACTGAAAAAAGCCCAGGCCCAGATGGATTTACAGCAGAATTTTACCAGATATTTAAAGAAGACCTCCAACCAATACTACTTAAATTATTCAAAATGATAGAAACAGAGCGAGAACTCCAAAATTCATTCTATGAAGCCAGCATCACTCTAATACCCAAATTGGGTAAAGGCACAATCAAAAAAGAAAACTATAGACCCATATCCTTAATGAACATAGATGCAAATATTCTCAACAAAATACTTCCAAACTGCATACAGACACACTTTAAAAAGACCATGCACCATGATCGAATCACCTTTATTCTAGAGATGCAGGGATGGTTCGATATATGTAACTCAATAAATGTTATAAATCATATAAATGTGAAGGAGAGTGCCCCTCAGACCCCTGCCCCCTCCTCTGAGAAAGAGCTGCCTTCTTCCTGACTCTGGAAATCCCCTAGATTGTTTGAACCCTTTTCTGATAGGGAACATGCCTCAACATAATTAAAGCTATGTATAACAGACCCACAGCCAATATCATTGTAAATGGAGAAAAACTGGAACCATTCCCATTAAACTCAGGAACCAGATAAGGATGTCCACTATCTTCACTCCTTTTCAATATAGTGCTTGAAACTCTTTCTAGAGCAATAAGACAGGAGAAGGAAATTGAAAGGAGTACTAATTGGAAAAGAAGCCAAACTATTGCTTTTCGCACATGATATGATACTATACCTGATAGATCCCCAAAGTTCCAGCAGAAAACTCCTAGAAATGATCAATACTTTCAGTATAGTGGCTGGTTATAAAATCAATTTGCAAAAATCAGTAGTCTTTCTATATACAAATAACAAGCAATTGGAGAAAGAATATAGGGAAATGCTCCCATTCACAATTGCTGTAAAAATAATTAAAATATCTTGGAGTAAATCTGACCGAGACACCGAGATCGCTACAATGAAAATTTTAAATTGCTAAAGAAAGAGATTGAGGAAGACACCAGGAGTGGAAGGCTCTCCAATTTTCATGGACTTGAAGAATTAATATTGTTAAAATGACCATCTTACCAAAATCAATATATAGATTCAATGCAATCCCAATCAAAATCCCCATGACATACTTCACAGAATTAGAAAAATCCATCCTTAAATTCATATGGAGACACAAAAGACCCTGGATAGCCAGAGCAACCCTGAGCA
>NW_008340039.1:17125-19211 GCF_000622305.1 Nannospalax galili
CCAGATCCAGGGAGTCCAATTCCCTCTTCTGACCTCAGTGGGCACTGCAGACATGGGTGCACTTATATGAATGCAGGCAATACACTCATACCCATAAAATAAAAATGATAATAAAATATTTCTTAAAAATTAATATTAAGAAGTAGAATCAGATAATTTTGTCTTAATTTATGGACATCTGACTCCATGTCTTACAAACGTAATTTATAATTCATGATAATTTGTTTCCACATGAACAAAGTGTACAGCAGTGTGTCCCTCAGGACAACCTGCCCCTTCAGTGTGTTTCAGGACACCACCACCACCTCCAGAAACCCAGGTGATCACAGCTTAATGCACAAGACACTAGGTGCTCTTTCAACTTTGAAAGCCTGTACTGGGTGGTTCATGATTTGTCTTTGAAAGTACCTGATTTTCTAAACAGCAGTGCACTTAATATATAAAGAGAGAACATAAGAGGGAATTCTACCAGTGTCTTTTCAATTGCAATATTCTGTCAGAACACTGATATTTACAGAGTTCTCAAATCACATAACTAGTGTTCTACCTCTAGTTACAGCTCAGCCCAAATTCCAAGTGGGAAATGGAACTTTATGAATTTATCATGGAGCAAAAATGAAAGAAATTACAGCTCAGCTCAAATTCCAGGTTGGAAATGGAACTTTATGAATTTATCATGGAGAAAAAATGAAAGAAGCATAACCCCTCCCAAAAGACAAACATGAGAACAGACAAAAATACATTACAGTGTTCTTTTCTCCTCTGAGAATCTCACACAGTTAACACACACAGACATAGTAGTTCCCTAAGGAACTCTGCATATGAGCAAGAAATTCTGCAAGAAAAACATTCTCACCAACAAAAACAAGACAGCCATATTTCTCCAGCACCAGGTCTCTGTGCAAAGCCCGCTGATCAGGATCTAGGAATTCCCTCTCCTCCTGTTACAAGTCCACAGCCATGTCACTGGATGTCAACACACCCTGAAATGAATAACAGTTTGAAAACATGTCCACAGGCATATTGATTTCCCTGAGTCAAGGAAACCAAAGACATTAGGAGATTAGGAGGCATTCTCTGATGTAGTGAGTGATCTGTTCTAAATTAGCTTCAGGGCATGGTATCCTAGTATTTTGTTTTGTTTTTGATTTTGGGTTCTTTTGTTTGGTTTGGATTGGTTTGGTTTGGTTTTCTTTTCTTTTTTTTTGGTTTTCTTCACATAGGTTCTTTCCACAACCTTAGCTGCCCTGGACCTCACCAAGTAGACCTGGCTGGCCTTGAAGTCACAGAGATTAACCTGCTTGGGCCTCCAGAGCACTGTGATTAAAGGTGTGTGTCCCCCTGCTCATACCATGCTGTCATGGACTACAGGATGGAAATTAAGACCTTAACATAACAGTACCCATTTTATGCTGAATTTATATCATAAATTATGTATTTCAGATGGAACATTAATGCTGATTTGAAAGTGTATTTCTTAAGCGTTAATGCTTCCATCTATAACTGTGAATGTCGTCTAAAATATGTCTTCTGATTCAATACAATCTAGAATCATTCCTTGTGAGACTAATTCTAACAAGCTCTCCATATCCCCATGTCCAGACACTACTCACTTAGACACAGAGAAGTAAAACAGCCAGTCAGAATGCAGGAATGAATTTACACTGGAAGAGCTTTGTTTTTTCCACAACAGCACTGGGAGAAAAAATTGACTTGAAGTAGTTCCTGTACACTTGAGATCATTCTGCCATATTTGCACATTAATTAAAATAGTGTACGCGATTTTTTTATAAGAATATTTTGGAAACCATAAAATTGCGGATAAAAATCAGGATTAGTCTTAGTTCACATGGCCTTATATTTACCTTTAATAATCTAAAGCTAAGAGAATGCCGAGTTTTGAGACCTGTGATCTATTCTGTAGAGTAAGCGTAATAACATTTAACTCCCACGTGAGTTTCAGGGACCTGCCTCTGCTCCCATCCCCCAAGTCTGATTGCAAAATGTTCTGGGCCACTCCGATCACGTGGACAGGAGTCTTTCCTAAGGTTTCAGATTCTGTCCACACTCTTCTCCAACCTAGGGT
>NW_008340039.1:19353-20608 GCF_000622305.1 Nannospalax galili
CCTCTCTGCCCCTCTGCTCTGGTCCCGCCCCCTCCGACACAGGTTCCTGTTACCTCACACTTCCAACCCTGCCATGCCACACCCCTTCTCAAATCACTTTGAATTTGCTCCACCCCATTCTTTGGGTCACTCCTCTGACCCAGGTGACTGTCCCTGACCCACACAGACCTGCCCCTGGCACAGACCCTTATATTCCAAACAGTGGCTCCAGCTGTCATTCTAGCTCTGGGCTCTGTGCACCGCCTCTATACAGAGTTGCTGTGGGATTAGACCACACCTGGACCTAGGAAGAAAGCCTTCACCCCTACCTTGCCCTTCCAGCCTAGTTCTGTCCTCTTGAGACACCCTTAAAGAAACCCATGCTGAAACCTCACCTTGGCATTCCATCTTCCTGCACTAAAACAATCTCAGGATAGGAAAATGAACAGATTAATACAGATGCCTAGAGCCCATCCCCAAAATAGTAAAAATATGATAAACCAAGAAAATGACCCCTCCCCAAGAAGCACCATTCCAAAGTAATGTTCCCTAAGAGAGTAAATTGGTCTCTAAGGTACTGTTCTCAAAAAGAACATATAAATATGAACAAGGAATTCAAAGCGTGTTGCTATGAAAATTACCAGGAGACTACCTGGACAGGGAACAAAAAAATCACACAATGCTCATGAAGTGGAGGAAGTTTACTCTTGACTGCACTCTGGCTACCCTGCTCCAGAAATACTGAGGCACTGACCAGAAATACAAACAGGATTTTATAGGATTTCTCACATCAATCATTGGCAGTAATCTTCTGGTGGATTTCAGACTTCAAGCACCAAAGTATAGGAGCCCCATAGGTTATTATAGGAAACTTAAACTGTCAGAATTTCTAGAAAAGCAGGTATTTGGGGCAAGTGTGGGTGCTGGGATTTGAACCCATTTCTTCTACAAGTATAGCTAGTACTCTTAACCACTGAGTCACATCTATTAGTGAATGTTAGTACTGTTTTTTGAAGGCCTTTTGAGTCTGATTCATAGTCTCCAAACGTTCTTGGGTGCAGGTCTGTCACCGACACCCTTGTCAACTTTCCCATCATTATCTGTCACGTAGAACTGCTTGGTACATTTTCAGTAAAAGGTACAAAAAAATCACTCATATTTTTATCTTTATAAAACGAATATTCCACAAGATAAATACTGATATCAAAATAATTAAATGCCTTCAAATTACCTTGCCTAGGTATGAATATTTGTGCCCAAATAGCCTTTATTCTTT
>NW_008340039.1:20622-20797 GCF_000622305.1 Nannospalax galili
TCATCCTTAATATTATGTTGTCAGTATGTGTGGTTTATGTGATACGAGTGTCAGGATGTTCTACTATCAAGAATGTAGTTAGCCATTTTTAAGGTAATTGGAAAGCATGTTCTTGCCACTTAAACCATGTGTCAATGGAAAAAGTAAGTACCAGGAAACTCAAAAGACAGGGAAT
>NW_008340040.1:0-793 GCF_000622305.1 Nannospalax galili
AGACCAGGCTGGCCTTGAACTCACAGAGATCTGCCTGTTTCTGCCTCCCAATTGCTGGGACTACAGGCATGTGCCATCACGCCCGGCTTCCAGAGTTGTTTTTTAATAATTCACACTGTCGGCTTGTGTTGGGTATTACAACAAACCACATTTAAGTGTATATTTGTAATCAAGTATATCAAATTAAATAAGCATACACACACACACACACACACACACACACACAATTTTTAACAACAGAATTTCTTGCTAGGAAATCACCATATAAGAAATTCTAAGCAAGTAATATAGACTAAAAGCAAATAACATTAGATAATAATTTAAATCCATAAAAAATAAAAAGCACTGGAAGCATAAACACAAAACACATAATAGTGTATTATTCCTTCTGCATTCTTTTTTAAATAGTTTTATTGATTGTTTGAGAATTTTTTTTTAAATGAACAACATGGGTCTTTTTTTTTTGGCCTTTGGAACAGAGCATGTTGCTAAGAATGTGTTGTATTGTCCTTTTCATTTATTTCTAGGAATACTTCATTTCTCTCTTAATTTCTCCTTTAACCCATTCATCATTCAGGAGTGTGGTGTTTAATCTCCATGTGTTCATGTAGTTACTAGGGTTTCTTCCCGTGTTGATTTTGAGCTTTATTGCATTTTTATTTGATAGCATGCATGGAATTATTTCAGTCTTTTTGTGTTTGTTGAGATTTATTACAGATGCTGCTCTCATTGTAATAGCTAATGTGTGTGTGTGAGTGTGTGAGTGTGTGTGTGTGTGAGTGTGTGTGTGTGT
>NW_008340041.1:0-6702 GCF_000622305.1 Nannospalax galili
GGGTCCAGCTGGAAAATTATCATTTCATTAGAATGTTAAAGAAAATATTTCAAGGGCAGGTGAGCTGGCAATCTTGGTTCTTGGCAGCTGCCTGGAGGGGGTCAATAGCAGGAAGGAAAACAAAGCCTTGGAGTCATAATGGTTTAAAGCACGCATGGGAGGTCAGACACCTGGCGGGCTGGCAGGGGGGCACACAGCAGGGAGTAGAAAGCTTTAGTATGGGATGGGGAGAGAGAGGAGAAGGATACAGAGCATTTGTATGTATTGGATTGAAAGGTATCAGAAATCATCCTGAGGAAAGTGAGGAAGAAAGGGAGTGGAAGAGGATAAAGACAGGAAAAAGGATGGAAGACAGCAGGCCTTGCAGGCCCATGGCAAAGGATCAGGAAGGGGGCGAGAAGCCGGTGGTGAGCAGCTGGTGGGTGAACTGAGATAGGGAACGGGGGATGAAGCACGTCCATCATGGAGAACACAGTGCTGTCCGGGAGTGGTGAAAATCAATGGGAAAGGACATCAAAAGAAGTAAGTAAGGCAGAGTGTTTACAGTGAGGAGATCCAGAAAGAGGTGAAAGCAAAGCAGAAGGCTGGGGAGTGGAGAGAGGAAAGAAGTGTACCTGAAAGCAAAGTTAGTGGCATTGGAGAAGTCCAGGCGAGTCCCTTGAAGGAAGAACTGGGTTTTGGCACCATCTGATAGGTAAAAAGTTGGCGAAGAATGAGCGAATGGATGATGAGGCACCGAGGCACAGCTAAAACTCCATCAAAATAGGGTTTATTAGCAAAGGAACACGTGGGGAAGATTCCCTTAGGGCAGGGAAAATGTCTGCCTGGGTCCTGAGCTGCGGTCTTTCTAAAATGGATTCTTCTGCTTCCTGCAGAAGCTGGGAGGATGTAGTTTTTTTAAAGTTGGGTGGGGGGGTGTTGGAGAGCAGGGCTGTTAAAACCTCTCCTCTTTAGAGATCAAGGGGAAGCCTGCTGTGTTGGCCAAAGAGTGGAGAAAAGTCTGCTTCTCCTGTCTTCAAAGGCCAAGGTACTTCTCAGCTGGGTCCCCTTTTCTTAGGAGCATGAGAAGTCCTTGGTATCCTGTTGGTGAGGGGGCAGGGCTAACTGAACCTTAACACCTTTCACATACAATTCATAAGGAATGTGGTTAAATGCAAAATGCTACTCTTCATTCGTTTTCACTAGAGTAAATACATTGCGGGAAGTACTGTGTTTTCTACAGGAAAGCATGCACTTAGATACAGAAGGGACACATATTTTTCTTAAGCTAGCCATAGCCCTAGCATTGCCGTAAACCTAAACCTAACCCTAACCATAACCCTAACCTGAACCCCCAACCCTAAACCTAACACTGGCCCTAACCCTAACCTCTAACACTAACACTAACCCAAACCCAAACCCAAACCTGAACCCTAACCTGAACCCTTATCCTTACCCGAACCCGAACCCTAACCCTAACCCGAACCCTAACCCTAACCCTAACCCAAATCCCAACCTGAACCCTAACTCGAACCCCAACATGAACCACAACCCCAACCCCAAATCCAGCCCCAGCCGCAGCTCCAACCCAAAACAGAACCCGAACATGAACCCGAACACTAACTATAACCTCTAACCCTAACCCTAACCTGAACCCGAACCCGAAACCGAATCCTGAACGTGACCCTAACTCCTAAATCTTAACCCTAACCCTAACCCTAACCCTAACCCGAACCCGAACCCGAACCCTAACCCTAACCCGAACCCTAACCCTAACCCTAACCCAAATCCCAACCTGAACCCTAACTCGAACCCCAACATGAACCACAACCCCAACCCCAAATCCAGCCCCAGCCGCAGCTCCAACCCAAAACAGAACCCGAACATGAACCCGAACACTAACTATAACCTCTAACCCTAACCCTAACCTGAACCCGAACCCGAAACCGAATCCTGAACGTGACCCTAACTCCTAACTCTTAATCCTAACCCTAACCCTAACCCTAACCCCTAACCTAGCCCTGACCCATACCCCAACACCAACCCCCCCACCCCTTACCCTAACTCTAACCCTAACCCTAACGCTAACCCTTACCTGACCCCTAACCCTAAGGCTAACCCTAACCCAAATCCTAAAAGAAAACCTTCTGTGTTTTCTATGGCAAAGCAAGCACTTCATAATAGAAGTGACACATATTTTTCTTGAGCAACTTGACTGACATTGATGCCAGAGTCCTTTTACATACAACTCATAAAGACTTTTGTGACATGAGAAATGCTACAGTTTTTTCATTTTAACTACAGTAAGTACCTATTCCTAACCGTATCCCTAACACTAACCCTACCCTAACCTCAACCTAAGGCTAACCATAACTCTCACCCTAACATAATCCAAACTCAAACCCTACCGTAACCCTCACCCTAACCCCAACCCTAACTCTTACCCTAACCTAATCCAAACCCTAACCCTAACCTTAATCCAGACCCTAAACCTAATCCTAACCCTTTATAACCCCAACCCCAACCCTAACCCTAACCCTAAACCTAAACCTAACTACAGTAAATACCTATCCCAAAATCTAAGCCTAACCCCATCCCTAACGCTGACCCTAACCCTAACTCAAACATTAACCCTACCCCTAACCCTAAACCTAAACCTAACCTTAACACTAACCCTAATGCTAATCCAAAACCTAACGCTAAACCTATCCCTAACCCTAACCTTAACCCTAACTCTCACCCTAACCTAAAGCAAACCCTAAACCTAACCCTATCAATAACCCTAACACTAACCCTAACCCTAAAGCTACACCTACCCCTATGCCAACACCAAGCCCAAGCCCAAGCCCAAGCCCAAGCCCAACACCAACCCCAGGCCTAACCCTTGACCTAGGCCTAGTCCTCACCCTTGACTAGCCCAACCATAACCCTAAACCTAACCCCTAAATCTAAACCTAACCCTAACCCCTAAACCTAACACTAACACTAACCCTAGCCCTAACCCTACCCTAACACTAACCCTAACGTTAACTCTAACTCTAACACTAACCCTAAACCTAACCATAACCCTAACCCAAACAGTACCAGAAAACCTACTGTGCTTTCGATGGGAAAGCAAGCACTTCGAACACCTGTGACACATATGTTTCTCAGCAACCTGACATTGATGCCAGAGTCCTTTTACATACAACACAAAAAGAACATTGTGAAATGATAAATGCGACTGTTCTTTCATTTTAACTACAGCAAGTACCTACCCTAACCCTAACTTTAATGCTAAACCTAATCCTCATGCTAAAGCTAAAGCTAACTGTCTCCCTAACACTAATGCAGACCCTAACACTAACCCTAACCCTAACCTTAATCCCACCCAAACCCTAACCCTAACACTAACTCTAATCATAACCTCAACATAACGCTAACCACAACTCTCACCCTAACATAACAAAACGCAAACCGTACCATAACCCTCACCCTAACCCTAACCCTAACTCTTACCCTAACCTAATCCAAACCCTAACCCTAACCCTAATCCAGACTCTAACCCTAACCCTAAACCTAATCCTAACCCTTAATAACCCCAACCCCAATCCTACACATAAACCTAACCCTAAACCTAACTACACTAAATACCTGTCCCAAAACCTAACCCTTCCCCCATCCCTAACGCTAACCCTAACCCTAACCCAAACATTAACCCTAACGCTAACCCTAACCCTATACCTAACCTTAACACTAACCCTAATGCTAATCCTAAACCTAACCCTAACCCTAACCCTAACTCTCACCCTAACCTGACTCAAACCCTAACCCTAACCCTATCAATAACCCTAACCCTAATACTAAACCTAACCCTACGCCAACCCCAAGCCCAAGCCCAAGCCCAAGCCCAAAACCTACGCCAGGACTAAACCTTGCCCTAGGCCTCGTCCAAACCCTTGACTAGCCCTAGCCCTAACCCTAAACCTAACCCTAACCCTAACCCCTAACCCTTACACTAACACTAACCCTACCCTAACACTAACACTAACCCTAACTCTAACCGTAACACTAACCCTAAATCTAACCATAACCCTAACCCCAAAACTACCAGAAAACGACTGTTCTTCCTATGGGAAAGCAAGCACTTCGAACAGCTGTGACACATATTTTTCTCAGCAACCTGACTGACATTGATGCCACAGTCCTTTTACATACAACTCAGAAAAATGCTGGTGAAATGAGAAATGCTACTGTTCTTTCATTTTAACTAGAGTAACAACCTATACCTGACCCTAACCCTAACGCTAACACTAACCCTCACCCTAATGCTAACACTAACTCTCATCCTAACCTAATCCAAAACCTAACCCTAAGGCTAACCCTAACGCAAATCCTAACCCTAACACTAACCCTATCCCTAACTCTAACCCTCACACTAACGCTAATGCTAACTCTGGAATCCCTAACCTTACCCTAACCCTCACCCTGACCCTACCCTAACCCTCACCCTAACTCAACCCTAACCGTCACCCTGACCCTACCCCTAACTTTCACCCTAACCTAATCCAAGCACTAACTCAACCCAAACCTTCACCCTAACCCAACCCCTCTCACCCTAACCTAACCCAAACCCTAACTCAACCCTAACCCTAACCCTAAGACTAACCCTAAACCTAATCCTAACCCTATCGCTAACCCTAACAAAAACACTACCAGAAAACCTACTGTGCTTTCTTTGGGAAAGCAAGCACTCAATACAGATGTGACACATATTTTTCTCAGCAACCTGACTGATATTGTTGCCACAGTCCTTTTACATACAACTCATAAAGACCTTTGTGAAATGAGAAATGCTACAGTTTTTTCATTTTAACTACAGTAAGTACCTCTTCCTAACCCTAGTCCTTACTCTAACCTTAACCCTCAACTTAACAAAAACACTAACTCTCACCCTAACCTAATCCAAAGCCTAATCCTAACCCTAACCCTAACCCTAACCCTAACCCTAACCCTAACCCTAACCCTAACCCTAACCCTAACCCTAACCCTAACCCTAACCCTAACCCTAACCCTAACCCTAACCCTAACCCTAACCCTAACCCTAACCCTAACCCTAACCCGCACCCTAACCCTACCCCTAACTCTTAACCTAACCTAATCCAAACACTAACCCAACCTAGACCCTCACCCTAACCATACCCCTAATTCTCACCGTAACCTAATCAAAACCCTAACTACCACAACCCTCACCCTAACCCTACCCCTAACTCTCACCTTAACTTAATCCAAAACCTAACCCTAACCCTAACCCTAATTCTAACGCAAACCCTAACCCTAACACTAACACTAACCCTAACCCTATCTCTAACTCTAACCCTAAAACTAACCATAACCCTCACCCTAATGCTAATCCTAACTCTCCAATCCCTAACCCTACCCTCAGCCTAACCCTACCCTAACCCTCACCCTAACCCTCAACCTAACCCTACCCCTAACTCTCAACCTAACCTAATCTAAACACTAACCCAACCTAAACCCTCACCGTAACCCTACACCTAACTCTCACCCTTATGTAATCCAAACCCTAACCCTAACACAACCCTCACCCTAACCCTAACCCTACCACTAACTATCACCCTAACCTAATCCAAACCCTTACTTAATCCAAACCCTAACCCTAACACAACCCTCACCCTAACCCTAACCCTACCACTAACTTTCACCCTAACCTAATCCAAACCCTAACTCAACCCTAACCCTAACCCTAACACTAACCCTAAACCTAACCCTAACCCTATCAGTAACCCCAACCCAAACACTACCAGAAAACTTACTGTGCTTTCTCTGGGAAAGCAAGCACTTAGTAAAGATGTGACACATATTTATCTCAGCAACCTGATTGACATTGATGCCACAGTCCTTTTACATACAACTCATAAAGACCTTCGTGAAATGAGAAATGCTACCTTTCTTTCGTTTTAACTACAGTAACAACCTATACCTGACACTAACCCTAAAGCTAACACTAACCCTCAACCTAATGCTAACCCTAACTCTCACCCTAACCTTATCCAAACCCTAACCCTAACACTAACACTAATGCAAACCCTAACTCTGACTGTAACACTAAACCTAACCCTCACCCTAATGCTAACACTAACTCTCCAATCCCTAACCCTACCCTAACCCTAACCCTACCCCTAACTCCTAACCCTAAAGCTAACACTAACCCTCAACCTAATGCTAACCCTAACTCTCACCCTAACCTTATCCAAACCCTAACCCTAACACTAACACTAATGCAAACCCTAACTCTGACTGTAACACTAAACCTAACCCTCACCCTAATGCTAACACTAACTCTCCAATCCCTAACCCTACCCTAACCCTAACCCTACCCCTAACTCTCACCCTAAACCCTAAAATACCCTAACCCAACATAAACCGCAAGCATAACCCTAACCCGAACCCTAAACCTAAGGCTAAAGGAAACCCTAACCTTCACCCTAACCCTAACCCTAACTCTCAGCATAACCTAATCAAAATCCTAACCCTAACCCTAAACATAACACTAATCATAACTCTAATCCTAAATCTAATGCTAGCCCTAGTCATAGCCCTAGAAATAGACCTAAACTTGAGCCTAACCGTAACCCTATCCCCTAACCCCTAACCACTAACACTAACCCTAACCATAAACCTAACACCAACCCTAACCCAACTTTAACATCTAACCCTAAT
>NW_008340041.1:7179-9962 GCF_000622305.1 Nannospalax galili
ACAATACCTGACCTGGAGGCAATAGTGGTAAACAAAAGATCACCGCTCCTTGACCCTCAGATACAGGTGGGAAAACAGCTGTTGAAACTAATTGAGTTCTTCTGTATAAAAAGGTGGAGCTGAAATAAACCGGGGCTGCAGTATTTACTGTCAGTCCTCCCAAGTATCTTTTCTGTCTCTTGTTCTTTCTTTCAATCCTCACTCCCCCTTTCAGGTACTGTCCATCTTGGCCGGCTGGCACCGGCAAGTGGCGCCTGAACAGGGACCTGAAAAGTAGGGGAAAAAGTGAAGGACACTGCTGGAGAAGTTAAGTGAGTGCACTCAGTACAATTGGGGAGCGGTGAGTATTTATCTTGGGAGAAGATGGGACAAGGAAACAGTCGCTCAGTTTTTGTAAGGAATATACTTGGGGCCCAAGGAGCAAAGGCTGAGACTACAGAGGAGAATCCGATAAGCCACGGCTGGGTTAAAAGTGAAACCAAACCTTCCGCTCCACCAGAGCCAGATCCACCCTATTATGAGGACCCCCGTCTGGGGCTAGAAGAGGGATCTCTTGACCCTGAGGATGAGTCTGCCCTAGGAGAGGAGACGGTTGAGTATGATCAGGAGAAGTGTCCACCTTTAATTGCTCTGCCTGATCACTGAGAAATTAAGCAATTAAGGGCAGAGTTAGAGGCTGTGAAGAAGGAAATGTTAAAGAACAAAGAGAAAAGAATTAGGACCACCCCAACACCCTCTATCATGGTAGGATTAGATCCTCCTCCTCTGAGGCCACCGAAGGTTGTTGTGCCTCCCATGATTGCCATGGCTCAGGAGCCTTCGGCAGGGATCTGGTATCCGCTTAGAACCATGCAATCTACATTACAACAGATCATTGGGGCCGTGGCAGAGAGAGGAGAGTCAGTGCATGGATTTCAGGTCTTCCCAATTTCTGAGCAAGTTGATCAGCAGGGCAACAGGGTGCGGTCTCATGCACCTGTGCCTTTTAAGAAGCTTAAGGAATTAAAGACTGCTTGTGCTCAGTATGGTCCCACTGCCCCTTTTACTCAGGCTTTGTTAGAATCTCTGTCCATGGATGCGCTTCCTCCTGGAGATTGGAAACACATGGCACGTGCTTGCCTTTCAGGGGGAGATTATCTGTTGTGGAAATCTGAGTATGAGGAACAGTGCCAGGTGACAGCAAATGCTAATAGAGCACAGAATATTGCCATAGATTTTGATATGTTAGCTGGTGAAGGACAATATAGGGATATTGTTCAGCAGTTGCAGTATGATGTTGTGGCCTATGCTCAGATCAGTGCTGCAGGCCAAAGAGTCTGGTATAAACTGCCGTCTAGTGGTAGGCAGACTGAGGATTTGTCTAAGATCAGGCAAGGTCCGGATGAGACATATCAGGATTTCGTGGCTCGACTACTGCAAACTGCCGGTCGTTTGCTGGGGGACAGTGAAGCAAGTTTACTTTTAGTGATACAGGTTGCGTTTGAAAATGCTAATGGAGCCTGTCAAGCTGCTATTAGGCCTTTTCAAAAAGACAGGCAGCAGGGCCTGGGGGGAGCTGCTTTGGGTGTGGCCAGTTGGGACATCAAGTACAGAGAAACAAAAAGCTGGGTGTGGTGGACACGCGTTTAATCCCAGCACTCTGGAGGCAGAGTAAGGCGTATCTCTGTGAGTTCAAGGCCAGCTGGTATACATAGTGAGTTCCAGGACAGCTGGGGCTACAGGGAGACACTGCATCAAAAAAAAGGAATAATATTTACAATTTGCTAATTTGCATGTGTTGGTATTTCCAAAGATAGTTAAGGTTAGTCCCATCCTCCAGGCTATGATGGTATTTACTGATGGTTCTTCTAATGGACAAGCAGCTTATGTGATTTATGGGCAAAGTTATTCTTTTCAAACTTCCCCTGCTTCAGCACAGGTAGTGGAACTTTACGCTGTAGCTGCAGTGTTCCAGCTTCTGACCTCAACACCCTTCAATCTCTATACAGATAGTCATTATGTAGCTGCCTATACCAGTCAGGGATTCCAACGTTTCTGTTTGCAATTAAGCATTGAGCATAAAACTGGGATACCATATAACCCACAAGGACAAGGGATACTGGAAAGAGCTCATGGTGCTTTAAAAACACAATTACAAAAAATAAGAAAAGGGGAGTTATATCCCCAGACACCAAGTAATAAGTAATATCATGATCTTTTCATTTTAAACTTTTTGAATTTGGATAAAAATGACCACTCTATGGCAGATAGAATGTGGCATCCTCTGTCACAGGATACCTACGCCCAAGTCAGGTGGAAGGATCCTTTAACTGGACAATGGAATGGCCCAGACCCTGTATAATTTGGGGAAGAGGGCATGTTTGTGTTTTTCCACAGGACGCTGATGGAGCCAGGTGGCTGCCAGAAAGGCTGGTGAGGTTCGCCGGACGAGCGCCAAAGAAAAAGAAGTAGAAAAGAATGATGAGGCGACAAACGTGGCTGATGATGATGTTCCCGCAAGTGATCGTGGCTGAGTTATACTGGATTTATGTTCCTGATCCACAACATTGCACCCCGCGATATGGGAGGAAAAAGAGATAGTAGTGACTGTGAATGACTCTTGGTTAATTTCTCAGCCTGCTTCAAAACGCCTGATGATGCAAGTGGTGATGAATTTTTATTATTTTGGATTGGGAAGCGGGTTGCCTATTAGTTTTGTTAAAAATAATAAGTCTGGGTGTGTACAAGTAGATGACTGTGTGCTTGTGGGACAAAGTGGATATTGTACCAATGCCAAAGTGTTT
>NW_008340041.1:10322-11103 GCF_000622305.1 Nannospalax galili
AAGAGTGGAAGCCTTTGATCTGACCGCTCCCTGACCCTCAGATACAGGTGGGGAAATACAGCAGTTGTAACTAATTGAGTTCTTCTGTATAAAAAGATAGAGCTGAAATAAATCGAGGCTGGCAGTATTGACTGTGAGCCCTCCCAAGAAGCGTCTTTCCTGTCTTCTTTTTTTTTCATTCAATCCTCACTCCCCCTTTCAGGTACTGTCCGTTTTGGCCAGCTGGCACCGGCACTACCCCTACCCTAACCCTCAGCCTAACCTTACCCCAACACTCATCCTTACATAATCCAAACCCTAACCCTAACCATAACCTAACCCTAACCCTAACCCTAACGCTAACGCTAACGCTAACCCTAACCCTAACCCTAACCCTAACCCTAACCCTAACCCTAACCCTAACCCTAACCCTAACCCTAACCCTAACCCTAACCCTAACCCTAACCCTAACCCTAACCCTAACCCTAACCCTAACCCTAACCCTAACCCTAACCCTAACCCTAACCCTAACCCTAACCCTAACCCTAACCCTAACCCTAACCCTAACCCTAACCCTAACCCTAACCCTAACCCTAACCCTAACCCTAACCCTAACCCTAACCCTAACCCTAACCCTAACCCTAACCCTAACCCTAACCCTAACCCTAACCCTAACCCTAACCCTAACCCTAACCCTAACCCTAACCCTAACCCTAACCCTAACCCTAACCCTAACCCTAACCCTAACCCTAACCCTAACCCTAACCCTCACCTTAATGCTAACCCTAAATCTCACCCTAAC
>NW_008340041.1:11124-36200 GCF_000622305.1 Nannospalax galili
CTACCCCTACCACTAACCCTAACCTTAGGCCCCAACACTAACCCTAAACCTAACCGTAACACTAACCCTAACCCTACTCTAACCCTAACACTAACCCTACCCTTAACCCTAACCCTAACTCTCACCCTAACCTAATCCAAACCCTAACCCTAAGCCTAACTCTACTCATAACGCTAATCTTAACACTAAGTTTAACCCGAAACCTAAACCTAACCCTAACCCTACCCGAACACTAACCCTCACCCTAATACTAACTGTAACCCTAACCCTAACCCTAATCAAAATTCTAACCTTAACCCTACCCCTTCCCCTAACACTAACCCTACCCTTAACCCTAACCCTAACTCTCACCCTAACCTAATCCAAACCCTAACCCTAAGCCTAACTCTACTCATAACGCTAATCTTAACACTAAGTTTAACCCGAAACCTAAACCTAACCCTAACCCTACCCGAACACTAACCCTCACCCTAATACTAACTGTAACCCTAACCCTAACCCTAATCAAAATTCTAACCTTAACCCTACCCCTTCCCCTAACACTAACCCTACCCTTAACCCTAACCCTAACTCTCACCCTAACCTAATCCAAACCCTAACCCTAAGCCTAACTCTACTCATAACGCTAATCTTAAACCTAAGGTTAACCCGAAACCTAAACCTAACCCTAACCCTACCCGAACACTAACCCTAACCCTAATACTAACTGTAACACAAACCCTAAATATAACCCTAACCCTTTCGCTAACCATAACCTAAACCCTACCAGCAAACCTACTGTGCTATGGGAAAGCAAGCACTTAGGACAGATATGACACATATTTTTCTTAAGCAACTTGACTAATATTTATACCACAGTCCTTTTACATACAACTCATAAAGACCTTTGTGAAATGAGAAATGCTACTGTTCTTTCATTTTAACTACAGTAATAACCTATCCCTGACCCTAACCCTATCCCAAACATTAACTCTAAGCCTAATCCTAACCCTAAACCTAAACTTAACACTAACCCTAATGCTAAAGCTAACCTTCACCCTAACGCTAACACCAACTGTCACCCAAACCTAATCCAAGCCATAAACCTAACCCTAACCCTAAACGAAACCCTAAACCTAATCATAACGCTGATCTTAAACCTAACGCTAACCCTAACCCTAACACTAACCCTGCCCTAACCCTAACACTAACCCTAACCTTAACCCTAACCATAACACTAACGTTAAACCAACTCAACCCTAACCCCTAAGCCTAACTCTAACCCCAACCATAACCCTAAACTCTAACCCTAACCATAACCTGAATCCGAACCCAAACCCTAACCCAAAACACTAATCAGAAGCAGAACCTGAACCCTAACAAGAAATGTAATCCGAATGCAAACCCGGGTATGAACCTGAACCACAAATACAACCCCAACCCCAACCCCAGCCCCAGCCCCAACTCAAACCCAAAACCGAACCCTAACCATAACCCTAGCCCTAGCCCTAGCCCTAACCTTTAACCCTTAACCCTGAACCAAGCCCTAGACCTAGTCCTAGCCCTAACCCTAACAATAACCCTAACCCCTAACACCTAACACTAACCTTAACCCTAAACCTAACCCTGATCTCTAACCCTAAACCTAAACCTAAACCTAACCCACAAAACAACCCCAACCCCAAACCCAACCCCAAAACCTAATCCTAACCTTAACACTAACCCAACCCTAAGCCTAACCCTAAGTCTATCCCCTAACCATAACCCAGCCCTAACCCTAAACCTAATCCTAACTTTTAACCCTAAACCTAAGCCAAACCCTAACCCGAGCCCAAAACCGAACCCTAGCCCTAGTCCTAGGCCTAGCCTTAGCTCTAACCCTAACCCTAACCTGAACCCATACCGGAACTGGAATCCCAGCCCTAGCCCTACCCTAACCCTAACCCGAACCCTAACCCTAAACTTAATCCGAAATCAAACCCAAACACTAACCCTAATCCTAACCTTAAACCTAACCCAACCCAAAGCCTAACCCTAAGCCTATCCCCTAACCATAACCCAGCCCTAACCCTAAACCTAACCCTAACTTTTAACCCTAAACCTAAGCCGAATCCTAACCCAAACCCAAACCCGAACCCTAGCCCTAGCCCTAGCCCTAGCCTTAGCTCTAACCGTAACCCTAACCCTAACCTGAACCCGAACCAGAACTTGAATCCTAGCCCTAGCCCTACCCTAACCCTAACCCTAACCCTAACCGTAACCCAAACCCGAACCCTAACCTTAATCCAAAATCAAACCCAAACACTAACCTTAACCCTAACCTGAATCTGAACCCAAACCCATAACCAAAACCTAAAACTAGTGTTCACCGTATCCCTAGCCCTAGCCCTACCCTTAACACTTAACCCTAAACCTAGACCTAGCCATAGCCCTAGCCCTAGCCCTAGCCCTAACTGTAACCATAACCATAACCCTAACCCCTAACCCCTACCATCTAACCCTAACCTTAAGCCCAACCCTAACCACTGACCCTAACACTAAACCTAACCCTAACCCCAAAACCAATCCCAACCCCAAAACCAAACCCTAATCCTAACCTAACCCTAACCCCATCTTTAATCCGAACCCAAACCCGAAACCTAACACTAACCCAAACACTAGCCACAGACATAGTACTAGCCCTAGCCCTAGCCCTAACCCTAACCCTAATCCAAACATGAACCTTAACCCAAACCTTAACCCAAACCCTAACCCTAAACCTAACCATAACCCGAACCTCTAACCCTAACCCTAACCCGTAACCTAACCCAAATCCAAAACTTAACCCAAACCCTAACCCAATCCCTAAACCAAACCTGAACACCAACCCAAAACGCAACAACAACCCCAACCCCAGACCCAGACCCAGCCCCAGACAGATGCAGACCCTGCACCAAGCCCAACCTTAACCCAAACACAATCCCGAACCCCAACCCTAACCCTAATCTCTAACCCTAACCCTAACCTGAAAGAGAACCAGAACCCAAACCCAATCCCGAGCCCTAGCCCTAACCCTAACCTTAACTCTAACCCTATTCCGAACCCAAAACCGTACCTGAACTCAAGCCCTAGCCCTAACCTTAACCCTAAATCTAACTATAACCCTAAAACTAAATTTATCCCTAACCCTAACCCAAACCCGAACCCAACCCTAACCCATACCCATACCCGAATCCAAAACCGAACCCTAACCCTAACCCTAAACTTAACTCTAAAACGAACACTAACACTAGCCCTAACCCTAACCTAACCCTGATCATAACCTCTATCCCTAAATCTAACTCTAACAATAACCCCAACCCGAACCCAAAACTGAACCCTAACCCTAACCCAAAGCCGAACCCGAATCGGAACCCCAACCCTAACCCTAAACCTAACCAGAACCCGAAGACACACCCAAGTCTTAACCCTAATCCTGACCCTATCATTAACTGTAACTGCTAACACTAACCTTAACCAGAACCAGAACACGAACCCGAAACAAAACCCAAAACCAAACCCGAACCCGAACACGAACCATAACCAAAACCCTAACCATAAACCTACTCCTAGCCCTAGCTGTAGCCCTAGCCCTAGCCCTAACGTTTAACACCCTTATCCTAATGCTATCCCTAGCACTAGTCATAGCCCTAGCCTTAGCCATTGCCAAGCCCTAACCCTAACTCTAACCATAACACTAACTCCTAACCCTTAACCCCTAAGCCTAACCTTAAACCTAACTCTAACCCTAACCCTAACCCTAACTTCTAAACTAACCCTAACCCGAAACTGAACCCAATCATGAAACCAAGTCCTGGCCCTATCCCTAGCCCTAGCCATAAAGCTAACCCTAACTTTAACCCTAACTCTAACCCTAACCTCTAACCCTAACCCTAACCCTAACCCTAACCCTAACCTCTAAACCTAACCCTAACCCTAATTCAGGCCGAAAACGAACTCGAATGCTAACTCGAACCCAAATCCAGCACTACCCATAGCCCCATCAGTAGCCCTAGCCTAGCCCTAACCCTAACCCTAACCCTAACATCTAAATCTGGCTTTAGCCCTAGCCCTAGCCCTAGCCCTAAGTGTAACCCTAAACCTAACTCTGACCCGAACCCTAACCCTAACCCTAACCCTAACACTAACCCGAACCCAAATCTGAACCTGAACCCTAACACTAACCCTAAACCACACCCGAACCCGAACCCTAACTGTAGCTCTAACCCTAACCCTAACACTACCCTCTAACCCTAAACCTAAACCTAATTAACCTGAACACAAACTCAATCCGAATCCTAACCCTAACCCTAGCCCTAACCCTAACCCTAATCCCAGCCTTAGCACTAGCCCTAGCCCCAGCCCTAGGCCTAGCCCTAGCCCTAACCCTAAACCTCAACCCTATCCATAACCCTAACTCTAACGCTAACTCTCACCCTAACCTAATATAAACCCTAACCCTAACCCTAACACTAACCCTAACCCTAATCCTAAACCTAACCCTATCACTAACCCTAACCCCTAACCCTAACCCTATCCCCATCCCTATGTCCAAACCCAGCCCAATCACAGGCCAGCCCCAGTCCCAACCCCAACCAGAACCCCAACCCGAACCCTAATGCAAACCTAAACTTGAACACGAACCCTAACCCTAACCTTAATCCCTAAACCTAGTCCTAGCCCTAGATCTAGCCTTAGCCTTAGCTCTAACTCTAACCCTTAACTGTAACCCTAACCCAAGCCCTAGCCCTAGCCCTAGCCATAACCTTAAACCTAACCATAATACTAACCCAACCCTAAGCTCTAACACTAGCCCTAACCCTAACCCTAACCCAAAACCAAGCAGAAACCAAAACCCTAACCTAACCTGACCCCGAACCCTAAAACTAACCCTAACTGTAACCCTAACCTCAACCCCTAACCCTAACCCTAATCCAAACCTAACCTCTAACCCTACCCTAACACTAACACTATAAAGAACCTGAACCAGAACCTGAACCTGAACCCTAATCGGAACCCAAACCCGAACACCAAGCTGAATACCAACCCTAACCCGAACCCCAACCCCAGCCCCAGCCCCAGCCCCAACCCAAATCTGTACCCGAACCCTAACCCAAACCCTAGCCCTAGCCCTAGCCCTAACCCTTAACACTTAACTCTAAACCTAGCCCTAACCCTAGCCCTAAACCTAAACCTAACCCTAACCCTAACCCTATCTAATGCTAACCCTAACTCCAATCCTAACCACTATCATTAACCCTAACCCTAACCTGAACCCGAAACCGAACCCTAACCCTAACACTAACCATAATCCGAACACGAACACTAACCTGAATCCGAACCCGAACCTGAAACCTAGCCCTAGCCATAGCCCTAACCCTAACCCTAACCCTAACCCTAACTGTAAACCTAACACTAAACCTAACCCGAACCCTGAACTGGAACCCTAAACCTAACCTCTAACCTAACACTAACCTAGGCCCGAACCCGAATGCGAACCCTAGCCTTAGCCCTACCCTTGCCCTAACCCTAACCATAACCATAACCCAAACCGTAACCTCTAACCCTAACCCTAAAGCTAACAATAAATCTAATCAGAAACAAACATGAAACTGAACCTGAACCCGAACCCTAGCCCTACCTTAAACCCAGCCCTAGCCCTAGCTCTCTTAACCTTAACCCTAACCCTAACCCTAACCCTAGCCCTAGGCCTACCCTAAACTTAGCCCTAGCCCTAACCCTTAACCTTAAGCATAACTCTAACCCTAGCCCTCGCCCCTAGGCCTAGCCCTAGACCCAACCCTAACCTTAACCTTAACCATAACCCTAACTCTCACCCTAACCTAATGTAAACCCTAACCCTAAACTTAACCCTAACCCTAACGTGAACCCTATGCCTACCCCTAACCCTAACCCTAACTGAACCCGAACCCAAACCCAAACCATAATCCTAACCAGAACCCTAACCCGACATCAACATGGAACACCAGCACAAACCCGAAAGCCTAACCCGAACACCAAAACGAACCCCAACCCCAACCCCAAACCCAGCACCAGCCTCAACCCCAGGCCCAGCAAAAGCCCAGATCCAAAGAGAACCTGAAACCAAACCTGAACCCAAATCCTAACAATAACCTCTAACCCTAAACTGAACCCAAACTCAAACCTGAACCCAAATCCTAATCCTAACCAGAACCATAATCTGACCCCGAAATGGAACACCAACTGAAACCCGAACCCTAACCTGAACCACAACATGAACTCCAACCCCAACACTAACCGCAGCCGCAGCCCCATCCCCAGTTCCAAGCTGAACCCGAACCTGAACACTAAAGATAACCTCTAAACCGAACCCGAACCCGAACTCAAAACTGAACCCCGACCCGAGGCCTAGCTGTAGCTCTAACACTAACCCTAACCTGAACCTGAAGCACAACCCAAACCCTAGGCCTAGGCCTAGCCCTAGCCCTAACCCTAGCCCTAACCCTAACCCTAACCTGTAAACCTAACCCTAAACCTAAACATAACCCTATCCCTAACCTCTAACTTTAACCCTACCCTAACCCTAACCATAAGCTGAAAGCGAACCCTAAACCTAACCCTAACCCTAACCATAATCCTAAACCTAACCCAAAACCTAACCGGAACCTTAGCCCAAAACTGAACCCTAATGCTGACACTAACACTAACGTTGAACCCTAACCATAACACTAACCCGTAAGTGAACACCAAATCAAAACTGAACCCGAACCCGACCCCTAACCCTAACCCTAATCCTAACGCAAAATCTAAACCTAAACCTAACCCTAAACTCTAACATTAACCCTAACCCTAACCCTAACCCTAACCCTAGCCCTAGCCCTAACACTAGCACTAATCCTAACCCTAACCTGTAACCCTAACCCTAACCCTAACCCTAACCCTATCCCTAACCTCTAACCTTAACCCTAACCTAACCCTAATCCGAAGCTGAAAGCAAACGCTAACCCTAACCCTAAACATAACCATAACCATAGCCCTAAACCTAACCTGAAACCTAACCGGAACCCCAGCCCAAAACTGAACCCTAAAACTTACACTAACACTAGTGTCTAACCCTAACCATAACCATAACGCATAAGTGAACACGAAACTGAAAATGAACCCGAACCCAACCCCTAACCCTAACCCTAATCCTAATGCTAAACCTAAACCTAAACCTAACCCTAACCTCTAACATTAACCCTAATCCTAACCCTAACCCTAACACTAAGCCTAGCCCTAGTCCTAGGCCTAGCCCCAGCCCTAACCCTAACACTAACACCAACCCTAACCCTACCCCAAACCCTAAACCTAACTCTCACCCTAAACTAATGTAAACCGTAACCCTGACCCTAAACTGGACCTTAACCTTATTCCTAACCCTAACCCTAACCGAACCCGAACCCGAACACGAACCCGAACCACAACCCGAACCCTAACCCTAACAAGAACACGAAAAAGAACCCAAAAACGATCATGAACATGAACCCCAACCCCAGCCACAGACGCAGCTCCAGCCCCAGCCCCAGCCCGAACCAGAACCCGAAGCCTAACCCTAACCCAAACCCTAACCCTAGCCCTAGTCCTAGCCCTAGCCCTAGCCCTAACCCTTTACCCTAAACCTCACCCTAACCCCAGCCCCAGTCCCAGCCCTAGCCATAGCCCTAGCCTTAAGCCTAACCCTAATGCAAAACAGAACCAGAACCCGAACCCAAACACAAACACAAACCTGATCCATATTCCTAAACCTAACATCTAACCCTAACCCTAACCTTAGCCTGAACCTGAACCCGAACCGGAAACTGAACCCTAGCCCTAGGCCTAACCCTAAACCTAACCAGATACCCAAACCCGATGTTTAATCGAACCCATAACTGAACCCTAACCCTAATCCTAACCCTAACCCTAACCTGCAACACTAATCCTAACCCTCACACTCACACGAACCCAAACCCGAAGTTGAACCCTATCTTTAACCCGAACCCGAACCATAACCCTGACTCTGACCCTAACCCTAACCTTAATCTCTAACTCTAACTATAGCCCTGACCTGAACACGAACACAAAACCGAACTTGAACCTGAACCTGAAATATAACCCTAGCCCTAACCTTAAACCTAGCCCTAGCCACAGCTCTAGCCTGAGTCCTGGGCCTAGCCCTAGCACTAACCCTAACCCTAACCCTAAGCCTAACGCCAACCCTAACCATAAACATAAATCTAAACTTAACACCAAAACCATCCCCAACCCCAACACCAACCCCAAACGCTAACCCTAACTTTAACCCTAACCCTAACCCTAACCGCTAACCTGAACCCTATCCTTAACCTCTAACCTCACCCTAACCTGAATCCAAACCCGAACCCAAAACCTAGCCCTAGGCCTCACCCTAACCCTAACCCTTACCCTAACCCTAACCATAAACCTAACCCTAAACCTAACATGAACCCTGAACTGGAACCCTAAACATAACCTCTATCCTAACACTAACCTGAGCCTAAACCCAAATGTGAACCCTAGCCCTAGCTCTAACCCTAACCCTAACCCTAACCCCAACTGTAACCTCTAACCTAAACCTAACCCAAACCCGAAACCTAATGCAAACCCTAGCCCTAGCCCTACCCTTTCCCTAACCCTAATCCTAACCATAACCCAAACTGTAACCGCTAAACCTAACCCTAAACCTAACCTAACCCTAACCAGAAACGACCAGAAACTGAACCTGTACCCAAACCGTAACCCTAGCCCTAACAATAAACCAAGCCCTAGTCTTAGCCCTAACTCTTAACCTTAACCCTAACCCTAACCCTAGCCCAATCCTAGTCCTGGCCCCTAGGCCTAGCCCTAACCATAACAGTAACCCTAACCTTTACCCTAACCCTAACTCTCACCCTAACTTAATGTAAACCCTAACACTAAATTTAACCCTAAACCTAACCCTACCCCTAACCCTACCTCTAACTGAACCTGATTCTGAACCCCAACCAAAACCCTATTCCTAAACAGAACCATAACCCGACCCCGAACCGGAACACAAAACCAAACCCAAAACCTAACCTGAACACCAACACGAACCACAACCCCAGCCCCAACACCCAGACCCAGCCACAACCCCATCCCCAGCCCTAGACCAGCTCCAAAGTGAACCTGAACCTGAACCTGAACCCGAACCCGAATGATAACCTCTAACCCTAAACCGAACCCAAACTCAAACCTAAACCCAGACCCGAGCCCTAGCCATAGCTCTAACCCTAACCCTAACCCTAACCCTAACTGTAACCTCTAACCTAAATCTATCCTGAACCTGAACCTGAATGCGAATCCTAGCCCTAGCCCTAGCCCTATGCCTACCATTTCCGTAACCCTAAAGCTAACTTGAACCTGAACCCAACCCCAAACCCTAGACTTAACCCTAGCTCTAGCCCTAGTCCTAACCCTAACCCTCACCCTAACCCTAACCCAAACCATAACCTCTAAACCTAACCCTAAATCTAACCCTAACACTAACCTGTAACGAACCTGAAAATGATCCCAAACCTGAACCTGAACCCTTACCCTAGCCCTAACCCTAAACCTAGCCCTAGCCCTAGCCATAACACTTAACCTTAACCCTAGCCCTAGCCCTAGCCCTTGCCCCTAGGCCTAGCCCTAGCCGTAACACTTAACCTTAACCCTAGCCCTAGCCCTAGCCCTTGCCCCTAGGCCTAGCCCTAGCCCTAGCCCTAAACCTAACCCTAACCCTAACCTTAACCCTAACCCTAATTCTCACCCTAACCTAATGTAAACCCTAACCCTAAACTTAACCCTAATCCTAACCCTAACCTAACCCGAACTTGAACCCAAACGCAAATCCTAATCCTAACCAGAACCCTAACCCGACCCCGAAATGGAACACAAACCAAAACCCAAACCCTAACCCGCACCACAACGTGAACTCCAAACCCAACCTTAACCACAGCGCCAGCCCCAGCCCCAGCCGCAGTTCCAACCCAAACCCGAACCTGAACCCTAATGATAACCTCTAACCCAGGCCCGAACCCGAACTCCCACCCGAACCCGGACATGAGGCTTAGCCCTAGCTCTAACCCTAACCCTAACATGAACCCGAAGTGCAACACGAACCCTAGCCCTAGCCTTAGCACTAGCCCTAACCCTAGCCCTAACCGTAACCCTAACCTGTACTCCCTAACCCTAAACCTAACCCTAACCCTATCCCTAAGCTCTAACCTTAACCCTACCCTAACCTGAACCTGAAAGCGAACCCTAAACCTAACTCTAACCCTAACTGTAACCCTAACCCGAACCTTAGTCCAAAACTGAACCCTAACACTAACCCTAACACTAACACTAACACTAATGTCTATCCCTAACCATAACCCTAACCCGTATATGAACACCAAACTGAAACTGAACCCGAACCTGAACCCGACCCCAACCCTAACCCTAATTCTAACGTTAAACCTAAACCTAAACTCTAACATTAACCCTAACCCTAACATTAACCCTAACATCTTACCCTAAACCTAACCCTAACCCTAACCCTAAACCTAACACTAACCCGAACCCTAACAGAAAATCAAATACCATCTTGAACCCGAACCCTAACACTAACCGTAACCTGAACCCTAAGACGAAAGGGAACCCAAACCCTAACCCTAACCCTAACTGTAAACATAAACCTAACCCTAATCCTAACCTCTAACCTTCACCCCAAACCTAACCCAAACACAAACCCAAACCTGATCCCGAAACCAAACCCTAAACCTAACACTAACTCTAATCTTAACCTGAACCTGAACCCTCACACGAAACCAAACCCTGACCCTGACCCTGCCCCTGACCCTGACCCTATCACTAAACCGAACCAGAACCCTAAACTGAACCCAAACTGAATCCGAACTCTATCCCTAACACTAACCCTAAGCCAAAACCAAACCAAAACCTGAACCCCAACCTGAACCCTTACCCGAACCCTAACCCTAACCCTAAACTCTCACCATAACCTGTACCTGAAACCGAACGCGAATCCCAACCCTAACCCTAACCAAATCTAGCCCTAGCCCTAACCCTAGCTCTAGCCCTAGCACCAACCCTATCCCTAACCCAAACCCCTAACCCTAACCCTAACAGCTAACCCTAACCCTAATCCTACCTTGAACCCTAACCCGAACCCGAACCTGAATCTGAACACTAACCCTAACCTGAACCCAAACCCGAACCCAAACCATAATCCGAACTCTAAACCTAACCTTAACACTAACCCTAACCTCTAACCCAAACCCCAACCCTAACTCAAACCCGAACCCTAGCCCTAGCCTGAGCCCTATTCCTAACCCTAACCCTAACCCCAACTCAAACCCTAATCATAACCCCTAACCCTAACCCTAACCTGAACTTGATACCAAATCCAAAACAAATCCTAACCCTAACCCTAACCTGAAGACTACCCCAACCCAGAACCATAACCCTAACCCTAATCCAAACCTCTAACCGTAACCCTAACACTCACCCTAAGATGAACCCGACCAGAACCCTAACCGGAACATGAACAAGAACCTGAAAATGATCATGAACGTGAACCCCAACCCCAGCCCCAGCCAAGGCCCCAGCCAAGGCCCCAGCCTGAATCCGAACCCGAGCCCAAACATAACCTTAACACAAACCCTAACCCTAGCCCTAGTCCTAACCCTAGCCCTAACCCCAGCCCCAGTCCCAGCTCTAACCTGAGCACTGACCTTAAACCTAACACCTAAACCCTAATCAGAACCCTAACCCTAACCCAAACCCTAACATGAAGCTGACCCCGAACCTGAACCTGAACCCAAACCTGAACTGGAACCTGGAACCGAACCCTATCCCTAGCCCTAACCCAAACCCTAACACGAACCCAATCCCAAATCTGAACCCGAACCACAACATGAACCTGAAACCAAAACCAAACGAGAATCCAAATCCAAACCCGAACCCGAACCCAATCCATATTCTTAAACCTAACATCTAACCCTAACCCTAACCCTAACCCTAACCCGAACCTGAACCAGAGCCTGAAACCAAATCCTAGCCCTAGCCCTAACCCTAAAACTGACCCAATCCCAAACATGAACTGGAATACTAACCCTACACAAACCCGAAGATTAATCAAACACGAACCAAACCCTAACCCTAACCTGCAACCTTAACCCTAACCCTCACCCTCACCCGAACACAAACCAGACCGGAACACTAACCTGAACCCTAACCAGAACCAGAACCCTATCCCAAACATGAACATCAACCTGAAACCCAAAACGAACCCCAGCCACTGCCCAAGCCCCAGCCCCAGCCCCAGCTCCACCGAACCCGAAACTAAAACCTAACCCTAACCAAAACATTAGTCCTAGACCTAGCTCTAGCCCTAGCACTAGCCATAACTCTTAACCCTAACGCTTACCCTAAACCCAGCCACAGCCACAGCCCCAACCCTAGCCCTAGCCCTAGCCCTAATCCTAACCCTAACCCTAAACCCTAACCCCTAATCCCTAACCCGAAATCCTAACCCTAATCCTAACACTAACCCCTAACCCTAACCCTAACCCTAACCCCAACACCAACCCCTACACTTACCGCTAACACTAACCCTAACCCTCACCCTAACCCTAGCCCTAGCCCTAGCCCTAGGCCTAACCCTAACCATAACCCTAAACCTAACTCTCACCCTAACCTAATGAAAACCCTAACCCTAACCCTAACCCGAACCCTAACCCTATCCGTAACCCTAACCCTAACTGAATTTGAACCCGAACCCGAACCCTAACCCAAACATGAACCCTAACCTGACCCGAACCTGAACCCTAACCTGAAACTGAACACTAACCCTAACAACAACCCCAACAACAAACCCAACCACAGCCCATACACAGCCATAACCCCAGGACCAACCCTAACCCAAAACCGCAAACAAACCCTAACAGAACCCGAACCCGAACACTAAAATGAACCCAAACCTAAGCCCTAACCCGAAATTGAATACTAACCCGAACGCCAACCCCAACACCAAACCCAACCACAGCCTCACCCCCAGCACTAGCCCCAGGGCCGACCCTAACCCGAAACCTATCCTGAACCCAAACCCTAACCTAACCTCTAAACTGAATCCGAACCCAAGCCCCAACCCTAGCTGTGGCCCAGCCCTAGCCCTATACCTAACCATAACACTAACCCTAACAGAACTTGAACCCAAACCCGAAACATAGCTCTAGCCCTAGCCCTAGACTAGCCCTAACCCTAACCCTAACCCTAACTTATAACCTTAACCTTAACCCTAACCCTACCCCTAACCCAATCGCAAAACTGAACCCAAAACCTAAACCTAACCCAAACCCGAACACTAATCAAACCCGAACACGAACACTAACCCTAATCCTAAGCCTAACCCTAACCTGCAACACTAATCCTCACCCTATTCTGAACCTGAACCCGAACCTGAACCCTAACCCTAATGCAAACACAAACCCGAACCAGAACCCTATCCCAAACCCGAACATGAACTTAAAACCCAACCTCAACCCCAAACCCTTCTCCAGCCCCAAGGCACAGCCCCAGGCCCAGCTAGAGCTCCAGCTGCAGCCTGAACCCGAAACCAAACTCAAATCTGAAACTTAACCCTAACCCAAAACCTAATCCTAGCCTTAGCCCCAGCCCTAAACATTAACCCTAACCCTCACCCTCACCCCAGCCCCAGCAACAGCCTTAGCCCTAGCCCTAATCCCTAACCCCTGAACCTAACCCTAAGCCCTAACATAACCTTAACTCCAAACCAAACACCAACCCTCCCACACCTACTCCTAACTCTACCCCTAACCCTAACACTAATTCTAACCCTAACCCTAGCCCTACCCCTAGTCCTAGGCCTAGCCCTAGCCCCAACCCTAAACCTAACCCTATCCCTAATATTTAACCATTACCATAAACCTAACCCTAACCCTGTCACTATAACCTAATGTAAACCCTAAACATAAGGCTAACTGTAACCATAACCCTAACTCTATACCTAACCCAAACCCTAAACCTAACCCCAAAACCAACCCCAACCCCAACACAAAGGCCAACCCGTAACCCTAACTTTAACCCTAACCCTAACCTCTAACCTGAACCCTTACCAAACCCTAAACTCTAACCTAACCCTAACCTGAACCTGAACAAGAATCCAAACCCGAAACCTACTCCTAGCCCTAGCCCTAGCCCTAGCATTAACCTTAACCCGAACTCGAACCTTAGTCCTAGCCCTAGTAAAAATCCTATCCCTATCCCTAGCCCTAACCCTAACCCTAACCCTAACAGTAACCCTAACCCTAAACCTAACACTAACCCTAACCCTAAACCTAACCTGAACCTGAACCTGAACCTTGACCGTGACCCTGACCCTGACCTTAAACTCTAACCCTAACCTTAAACTTAACCCAAACCAGAACCTGAACTTGAACCCTTTTCCTACTGCTAGACCTAGCCCTAGCCCTAGCCCTAACCCTAACCCTAACATGAATCCTAACCTTAACCCCAAACCCTAACCCTAACTCTAAATCTAACCCTAACCCGAAACTGAACCCAATCCCACAGCTGAACCTGAATCCTAATCCGAACCCTCACCCGAACACTAACCCGAAACTTAACCTGAACCCAAACCCTAACCCTTTTCCTAACTCTAACCACTAACCCTAAGCCTAACTCAAACCCAATCACAAATCCTAACCCTACCCCGAACACGAACCCAAACCATAACCTGAACCCGAACACCAACCCCACCCTCAGTCCCAACCCTAGCCCCAGCCCAAGCCCCAAAATAAACGCGAACCCGAACCAGAACCTGAAACTTAACCCTAACGCAAACCCTAACCGTAGCCCCAACTCTAGGCCTAGCCCTAGCTATAACACTTACCCTAACCCTAACCCCTAACTCCTAACCTCTAACCTCTAACCCGAACCCTAAACCTAATCTGAAGAAGAAACCGAACCCCAATGCCAACACCAACCCCAGTCCCAGCTCCAGCCCCAACCCCAAACCTAACCCGAATGCCAACCCTAACTCTAACCTCTAACTATAACCAAACCCTAACCCGAACTCAAACCTGAGAACTAGCCCTAGCCGCATCCCTAGCCCTAAACCCAACTCTAACCCTAATCAAACCCGAACCCAAACCCAAACCATAATCCTAACCAGAACCCTAACCCGAACGTGAACACGAACACCAACCCCAACCCGAACCAGAACCCAAACCTGGACCAGAAACCTTTCTCTAAACCTGGCTGTAACCCTAACACAAACCCGAACCCACACCCTACCCCTAGCCCTAGCCCTAACGCTAGCCCTAATCCTATGCCTAACCTGTAACTCAAACCCCTAACCCTAACCTAATCCTAAATCTAAATCTAACGCTAACCCGAACCCTAACGGCAACACCAACCCCAACCCAAACACTAACACTAACTCTAACCCGAACTCTAACCCAAACCTGAAACTGAACCCAAACCATAAGTCTAACCCTAAACCTAATACTAACCCTAACCCTATCCCTAACCTGTAACCTTAAACCTAACCCTAACCCTAAACTGAACCCGAAGGTGAACCCTAAACCTAACCCCAAACCTAAGAGTAACCCTAACACTAACCCTAACCCTAACCCGATATCTAACCCTAACCTGAACCCTAACACGAACCCCATCCCAAACCTGAACCCAAAACACAACCTGAATCTGAATCTGAACCCGAACCCGAACCCTAGCTCTAAACCTAACCTCTAACCCTAACCCTAAACCAATCCCATACCTGAACCTGAACCCAAACCCTAGCACTAGCCCTAGCCCTAGCCCTAACCCTAACCTGAACCCGAACCCGATCCCAAACCTGAATTCAAATCCTAACCCTAACCCAAACCTGAAATCTAATCGAACCCGAACCCAAACCCTAACCCTAATCCTAACCTTAACCTTAACCTGCAACCCTAACCCTAACCCTCACCCGAACACAAACCTGAACCCTAACCCAAACCCAAACCCGAACTCGAACCACAACCATAACCCTATCCCGAAACTGAACATGAACCCAAAACCCAACACCAACCCCAACCACCGCCCAGCCCAAGCTCCAGCCTGAACACGAAACTGAACGTGAACCCTAACTCTAACCATAACCCAAACCCTAAAACTAGCCCTAACCCTAGCTCTAGCCCTAGCCCTAACCCCTAACCCTAACCCTCACCCTAACCCCAGCCACAACCACAGCCGCAGCCCTAGACATAGCCCCAGCCCTAACCCTAGCCCTAACCCCTAACCCAAACCCGAACCTTTACCCTAAACTCTAAACCGAACCTGAACCCGAACCCCAGCCCTAGCCGTAGCCGAGCCCTAGACCTAAACCTAACCATAACTCTAACCCTAACTGAACTTTAACCCAAACCAGAAACCTAGCTCTAGCCGACGCCCTAGTGCTAGGCCTAACACTAACCCTGACACTAAACCTACCCTCTAACCTTAACCCTAAACCTAACCCTAACCCGAACCCAAACCCGAAACCAAACCCTAGCCCTAGCCCTATCCCCAGCTCTAACCCTAATCCTAACCCAAACACAATCCTAAACCTGAACCCGAATCCTAACCTTAACCCAAACTCGAACACTAATCGAATCTGAACCCGAACACTAACCCTAATCCTAAGCCTAACCCTAACCTGTAACACTAACCCTCACCCTAATCCGAACCTGAACCCGAACCTAAACCCTAACCCAAACCTGAACACTAATCAAACCCGAACCAGAACACTAACCATAATCTTAAGCCTAATCATAACCTGAAACACTAACCCTCACCCTAATCCGAACCTGAACCCGAAGGTGAACCCTAACACTAACCCAAACCCAAACCTTAGCCCTAACCCTAGTAAAACCCTATCACTATCCCTAGCCCTAACCCTAACCCTAAACCTAAATGTAACCCTAACCCTAAACCTAACACTAACCCTAACCCTATTCCTAACCTGAACCCGAACCTGAATGCTGACCGTGACCCTGACCCTGACCTTAAACTCTAACCCTAACCCTAACCTTAACCCAAACCAGAGCCCGAACTTGAACCCTATTCTTACCACTAGCCCTAGCCCTAGCCCTAGCCCTAACCCTAACCCTAACATGAATCCTAACCCTAACCCCAAACCCTAACCCAAACCCTAACCCTAAACCTAACCCTAACCCGAAACTGAACCCAATCCCAAAGCCGAACCTGAATTCTAACACTAACCCTCACCTGAACACTAACCCGAAACTTAATCTGAACCCAAACCCTAACCCTTTCCCTAACTCTAACCACTAACCCTAAGCCTAACTTGAACCCGCTCCCAAACCGTAACCCTACCCGAACATGAACCCAAACCATAAACTGAACCTGAAACTCAACCCCAACCCACCCCCAGTCCCAGCCCTAGCCCCAGCCCAAGCCCCAACATAAACCTGAATCCGAAACAGAACCTGAAACCTAACCCTAACTCAAACCCTAACCCTAGCCCTAACTCTAGGCCTAGCCCTAGCTCTAACACTAACTCTAATCCTAATCCTAACCCTAACCCTAACCCTAACCATAAACCTAACCCTATCCTTAACCCTAACCCTAAGCCCTAACCCCAACCCCTAACCCGAACCAAACCCTAACCTGAATAAGAAACCGAACCCCAAAGCCAACACCAACCCCAGCCCCAGCTCCAGCCCCAACCCCAACCCCAACCCGAACTCGAACCCGAACCTGAACCAGAAACCTATCTCTAAACCTGGCCCTAACGCTAACCCAAACCCGAACCCGAAACCCAACCCGAATACTAGCCCTAGCCCTAGCCCTAACCTTAGCCCTAACCCTATGCATAACCTGTAACCCTAACCCCTAACCCTAACACTAACCCTAAATCTAAACCTAACCATAACCAGAACCCTAACAGCAACACCAACCCCAACCCAAACCCTAACACTAACTCTAACCCAAACTCTAACCCAAACCTGAAACCAAACCCAAACCATAACTCTAACCCTAAACCTATCGCTATCCCTAACCCTATGCCTAACCTCTAACCTTCAACCTAACCCTAACCCTAACCCAGCCCCAGCACCAACCCCAACCCCAACTCGAACCTGAACCAGAAACCTAATGCTAACCCTGGCCATAACACTAACCCTAACCCTAACCCGAAACAGACCCCGAAACCCAACCCAAACCCTAGCCCTAGCCCTAGCCCTAACCCTAGCCCTAAATCTATGCCTAACCTGTAACCCTAACACCTAACCCTAACCCTAACCCTAAATCTAAACCTAACGCTAACCCGAACCCTAACAGCAACACCAACCCCAACCAGAACCCTAACACTAACTCTAACCCGAACTCTAACCCAAACCTGAAACCGAAACTAAACCCTACCTCTAACCCTAAACCTAACACCAACCCTAACAGAAACCCTAACACTGACCCTAACCCTAACCCGATCCCTAACACTAACCCGAACCCTAACATGAGCCCGATCCTGAACCCAAACCCAAAATACAACCAGAACCTGTACCCGAACCCGAACCCGAACGCTAGCTCTAAACTTAACCTCTATCCCTAATCCTAACCTGATCCCGAACCCGAACTTGAATCCGAACCCTAGCGCTATCCCTAGCCCGAATCCTAACCCTAACCTGAACCCAAACCTGATCCCAAACCTGAATCCAATCCTAACCCTAACCCAAACCTGAAATTTAATCGAACCCTAACCCGAACTCTAAACCTAATCCTAACCCTAACCCTAACCTGCAAACCTAAGCCTAACCCTCACCCAAACACGAACCTGAATCCTAACCCAAACCCGAACCCGAACTTGAACCACAACCAGAACCCTATCCCAAACCAGAACATGAACCCGAAACCCAACCCCAACCGCAACCACTGCCCAGCCCAAGATCCAGCCTGAACCCAAAACTGAACCTGAACCCTAACCCTAACCCTAACCCAAACACTAAAAATAGCCCTAAACCTAGCTCTAGCCCCAGCCCTAAGCCCTAAACCTAACCCTCACCCTAACCCCAGCCACACCCACAGCAACAGCCCTAGACCTAGCCACAGCCCTAACCCTAACCCTAATCCTAAACCTGAGCCTAGCCATAAACCCTAACCCTAACCTCTAAACCGAACCCGAACCCGAACCCAAACCCCAGTCCTAGCCATAGCCCAGCCCTCGCCCTAACCATAACCCTAACCATAAACCTAACCCTAACTGAACTTGATCCCAAACACGAAGCCTAGCTCTAACCCTAGCCCTAGCGCTAGCCCTAACCCTAACACTAACACTAAACCTAACCTCTAACGTTTACCCTAACCCTAACCCAAACCCAAACCCTAACCCTAACCCTAGCCCTAGCCCTAGCCCTAACTCTGACACTAACCCTAACCCAAACCCGATCCCAAATCTGAACCTGAATCCTAACCCTAACCCAAACCTGAACACTAATCAAACCCGAACCTGAACACTAACCCTAATCCTAAGCCAAAGCCAAACTTGCAACCCTAACCCTCACCCTAATATGAACCTGAACCTGAACTTGAACCTGAACCCTAACCCTAACCCTAACCTGAACACGAACCTGAACCAGAACTGTATTCCGAACCTGAACATGAACCCCAAACCCAACCCCAAGCCCAACCACTAACCCCAGACCCAGGCCGAGCTCCAGCTCCAGCCTGAAAACGAACCAAAACATGAATCTGAAACCTAACCTTAACCCAAACACTAACCCTAGCCCTCGCCCTAGCCCCAGCCCTAAACATTAACCCTAATGCTCACCCTAACCCCAGACTCAGCTCCAGAGCAAACCCTAGGCCTAATCTCTAAATCTTAATCCCAACCCTAACACTAACCCTAACCCCTAACCTAACCCTAACCCCAACTCTAATATCAACCCCCCACCCCTACCCCTAACCCCTAACCTAACCCTAACCCCAACCCCAACATCAACCCCCCCACCCCTACCCCTAACTCTAACCCTAACCCTAATTCTACCCCTAGTCCTAGACCTAGCCCTAGTCATAGGCCTAGCCCTATTCCTAACCCTAACCATAACATTTAACCCTAATCATAACCCTAACCCTAACCTTGTTACAATAACCTAATGTAATCCCTAACCCTAAGCCTAACCGTAACCCTAACCCTAAACCTATCCTTAACCCAAACCCTAAACCTAACCCCCAAACCAACCCCAACCCCAACACCAACACCAACCCCTAACCCTAACTTTAACTATAATCCTAACACTAGCCCCTAAACTGAACCCTTACCCTAAGCCTAACTTCTAAACTGATGCTAACCTGAACCTGAAACAAAACCGAAACCTGAAACCTAGCCCTAGCCCTAACCCTGACCCTAACCCGAACCTGAACCTTAGCCGTAGCCCTAGTCCTAACCCTATCCCTAACCCTAACCTTAACCCTAACCCTAACTGCAACCCTAACCCTAACCCTAACCTGAACCCGAACCCAAACCCTGACCTTGACCTTGAACCTGATCCTGACCCTGACCTTTACCTCTAACCCTCACCCTAACCCTAACCAAAACCAGAGCCCAAACCCGAATCCTATTCCTACTTCTAGCCCTAGCCTTAGCCCTATCCCTAACCCTAACCCGAACACGAATTCTAACCCTAACCCCTAACCGTAACCCTAACCCTAACCCTAACCCGAAACTGAACCCGATCTCAAAGCCAAACCTGAATCCTAACCCTAACCCTCACCCGAACACTAACCCGACTCTTAACATGAACCCGAACTCTAACCCTTTCCCTAACTCTAACCACTAACACTAAGCCTAACCCAAACCCTAAACCGAAACCTAACCCTAACCCAAACCCAAACCCGAACCTTAACCCAAACCCCAACCCCACCCCCAGTCTCAGCCCCAGCCCCAGCCCAAGCCCCTACATAAACCAGAACCCGAACCGGAACCTGAAACATAACCTTAACTCAAACCCTAACCTTAGCCATAACCCTAGGCCTAGTCTTAGCCCTAACCCTAACCCTATCCCTATCACTAACCATGACCCTAACCACTAACGCCTAAACCCTAAGCCGAACCAGAACCCTAACCCTAAACTGAACACAAAATGGAACCCCAACCCCAACACTGTCCCCAGCCCCAAGCCCAACCCGAACCCCAATGCCAACCCTAACCCTAACCGCTAACCCTAACCTGAACCCTACCCTGAACCCAAACCTGAGACCTAGACCTAGGTCCAGGCCTAGTGCTCATTCTAACCCTAACCCTAACCCCTAACCCCTAACCGGAGCCCTTACCCTAACCCTAAACCTAACCTCTAACCTAACCCTAACCCAAACCCCAACCCCAACCCCGACCCCAAACTCAGCCCTAGCCACAACCCCAAACCCAACCCAAACCCGAACCGGAACCTGAACCTCCCTAACCCTAGTCCTAACCCTAACCCGAACTCGAACCCCAACCCGAACCCTAGCTCTAGCCCTTCTAGCCCTGACCCTAGCCCTAAAACTATCCCTAACCTGTAATCCTAACCCTAACCCTAACCCTAAACCTAAACCTAAGCCTAACCTGAACCCTAAAACCAACACCAACCCAAACCCATACCCTAACACTAACTCTAACCCAAACTCTAACCCTAACCCCAACCCTAACCGAAACCTGAAACCAAAACCAAACCCTAACTCTAACACTAAACCTAACACTAACCCTAACCCCATCCCTAACCTCTAACCTTAACTCTAAACATAACCCAAACCCGAAGGCAAACCCTAAACATAACCCCAACCCTAACAGTAACCCTAACACCTACCCTAAGCCTAACCCGATCCCTAACCCTAACCCAAACCTAACACAAACCCGATCCCAAAAACGAACCCAAACCACACCCGAACATGAACCAGAACCCGAATCCGAACCAGAGATATAAATGTAACCTCTAACCCTAACCCTAACCTGATTCTGAACCCAGACCCGAACCCTGGCATTAGCCCTAGCCCTAACCCTAACCCCAACCTGAACCCAAACCCAATCCCAATCCCATCCTGAATCTGAATCCTAACCCTAACCCAAACCAGAACTCTAATCAAACCCAAACCCTAATCCTAACCCTAACCCTCACCTGAACCCAAACACAAACCTGAACCCTAACCTTAACCTGAACCCGAACTCGAACCAGAACGAACCATATCCGAACGTGAACATGAACCTGAAACCCAACCCCACCCTCAACGACTGCCCAGCCCAAGCTCCAGCCTGAACCCAAAACTGCAACTGAAACCTAAACCTAACCCAAACCCTAAACATAGGCCTAACACTAGACCTAGCCTTAGCCCTAACCCCTAAGCATAATGCTCACCCTAACCCCAGCCACAGCGACAGACCTAGAATTAGACCCAGAGCTAACCCTAACCCTGAGCCTTAATCCTAACCCTCACCCTAATCCCAGCCGAAGCCCCACCCCTAGACCTAGCCCTAACCCCAACCCTAATCCAAACCCTTAACACTAACCCTAATCCCAACCACAAAACCAACCCCTACACCTACCCTTACCCCTAAGTCTAATACTAACCCTAACCCTAACTCTAACCCTAGCCCTAGCCCTAACCCTAACACTAACCCCTAACCCTAACTCTCACCCTAACCCAATGTAAACCCTATCCCTAACCCTAACCCTAACCTTAACCCTAACCCTATGCCAAACCCTAACCCTAACCCTAACCCTAACCGAACCTGAACCCGAACATGAACACGAACCCTAACCTGAACCTGAACACTAACCCAAACACCAAACCCAAACCCAGGCCAAGTACCAGCCCCATCTCCAGGGCCTACTCCAACCCTAACCCAAACATGAACCCAAACCCGAGCCATAGCCCTAACCCTCACCCTAACCTGAACTCGAACCTGAACCCGAACCCTAGCCCTAGCCCTAGCCCTAAACCTAACCCTAACCCTAACCCTAGCCCTTACATCTAAACCTAACCCTAACCCTAACCTTAACCGAACCCGAAACCGAACACGAACACGAACCCTAACCCGAACCAGAACCAGAACCCGAACCTGAACACTAACCCAAACACCAACCCCAACCCCAGCCCCAGCCCCAGCTCCATCACCATGGCCAACCCAAACTCGAACATGAACCCTAACCGTAACTCTAACCTTAACCTCTAATGCTAACCCGAAACTGAACCCGAAACCCAAACCTAGCCGTAGGCCAGCCCTAGCTGTAACCCTAACCCTAACATCTAAACCGAATCCTAACCTTAACCCTAACCTTTAAACATAACCTGAACCCTAACACGAACACGACCCCAACTCGAACCTGAACCCTAACACTAACCCTAACCTAAACCCTAACACGAACCTGAACCTGAACCCAAAACCTAACCCTAACCCTAAACTTAACCCTAACCCTAACCGTAACCTCTAACCTTCACCCCAAAACTAACCCGAACACAAACCCAAACCTGAACTCAAAACCAAACCCTAAACCTAACACTAACTTTAACCTTAACCCAAACCCGAACCCCAACAGGAACCCAAAGCCTGACCCTGACCCTAACCCTGACCCTGACCCTAATCCTAAACCGAACCCGAACGGTAAACTGAACCTGTACCCGAAACCGAACACTAACCTTAATCCTAACCTTAACCCTAACCCTAAGCTGAATGCTAACCCAAACCTGAACCCCAACGTGAACCCTTACCCAAGCCCTAGCCCTAACCCTAAACTCTCACCCGAACCTGAACCCGAACCCGAATCTGAAACCGAAACCGAAACCGCACCGGAAACCTAACCCGAAACTCAACCCTAACCCTAACCTGAATCTAGCCCTATCCCTAACCCTTGCTCTAGGCTGAGAGCCAACCCTAACCCTAACCCTAACTCCTAATCTTAATCCAAACCCTAACCCTAACCCTAATCCTAACTTGAACCCTAACCCGAACCCGAACAAGAACCACAACCCGAACGCAAACCCGAACCCTAACATGAACCTGAACCTGAACACGAACCCAAACCGTAATACGAACTCTACCCATAACCCTAACCCTAAACCTAACCTCTAACCCAAACCCTAACCCTAACGCTAATCCAAACCTGAATCCGAACCTGGTTCCGAAACCTAGCCCAAGCCCTAACCCTAAACCTAACCCGAGCCCTAATCCTAAACTATAGCCCTAACACTAACCCTAACCCTAACCCTAACCCTAACCCTAACACTAACCTGAACTTGATCCCAAATCCGAACCCGAATCCTAACCCTAACCCTAACCTGAAGACTAACCCGACCCAGAACCATAACCCTAGCCCTAACCCAAACCTCTAACAGTAACCCTAACACTATCCCTAACATGAACCCGAACCTGAACACGAAACCGAAAATGAACCCGAAAGTGAACCCCTACGCGAACACTAACCCCAGCCCCAGCCAGAACCACAGCCTCAGCCCCAGCCAGGACCGGAACCCGAACTCAAAATCTAACACTAAGCCAAATCCTAACCCTAGCCCTAGTCCTGGCCATAGCCCTAACCCTAAACCTTTACCCTAAACCTAACCCTAACCCTAACCCCAACCCCAGTCCAAGCCCCAGCCCTAGCCCTAGCCCAAACCCTAATACTAACCCCTAACCCCTAACCTGTAATCCTAACCCTAACCCTAACGCTAACCCTTACCTGAACCCTAACCCTAAGGCTAACCCTAACCCAAATCCTAAAAGAAAACCTACTGTGTTTTCTATGGCAAAGCAAGCACTTAATAACAGAAGTGACACATATTTTTCTTGAACAACCTGACTGACAATGATGCCACAGTCCTTTAATATACAACTCATAGAGACCTTTGTGAAATGAGGAATGCTACTGTTCTTTCATTTTTAACTACATTAAGTGCCTATTCCTAACCCTATCCCTAACTCTAACCCTAACTCTCAACCTAACGCTAACCTTAAATGTAACCCTAACCTAATCCTAACCCTAACCCTAACCCTAACCCTAAACCTAACCCTAACCCTAACCCTA
>NW_008340041.1:36268-37154 GCF_000622305.1 Nannospalax galili
ACTCAAATTGATGCCACAGTCCTTTTACATAAAACTCATGAAGACCTTTGTGAAATGAGAAACGCTACTGTTCTTTCGTTTTAAGTACAGTAAGTACCTATCCATAACCCTAACCATTTCGATAACCCTTCCCTCACCCTACAGCTAACCCTAAATCTCACCATAACCTAATTCAAAACCTAACACTAATCCTAACACTAACCCTAACCCTAATGCGAAACCTAACTCTAACCCTAACCCTAACGCTAACCGTAACCCTAACCCTAACCCTTACCCTAATCCTAAATCTAACCCTAAACCTATTGCTAACCCTAACCCAAACCCTACCACAAAACCTACTGTGCTTTCTACGGGAAAGCATGCACTTAGTAAGAGATGTGACACATATTTGTCTTAAGTATCCTGACTGTCATTGATGGCAAGACCTTTTACATACATTAGAAACGTGGTTAAATGGGAAACGCTACTGTTCATTCATTTTCACTATAGTAAACACATTGTGAGAATTACTGTGTTTTATACAGGAACAAATGAACTTAGGTACAGATGCGACACATATTTTTATTAAGAACCCTGAGTGATTTTGATGGCATGTCCCTTTTGCATACAACTCATAAGGAACATGGTTAAATGCAAAATGCTACTGTTCATTCCTTTTCACTGTAGTAAATACAATGCGAGAAGTACTGTACATTCTACAGGAAACAAGCACTTAGATATAGATGCGACACATATTTTTCTTAGGAATCCTGACTGAGATTGTTGGCAAGTCCTTCTTGCATACAATTACTTAGGAACGTGGTTAAATGCAAAATGTTGCTGTTCATTTGCTTTCCCTATAGTAAAAACATTGCAAGAAGTACTATTCTTTCTATAGGAAAGCATG
>NW_008340041.1:37172-48771 GCF_000622305.1 Nannospalax galili
TACAGATGTGACACATATCTTTCTTGAGCAACCTGACACATTTACGGCAAGTCCCTTTTGCATTCAATTCATAAGGAATGTTGTAAAATGCCAAATGCTTCTGTTCAGTCTTTTTAACTGTAGTAAATACTTTGCTGGAAGTACTGTTCTTTCTATGGTAAGCAAGCACTTAGATACGAAATCGACACATATTTTTCTAAAGCAAACTGACTGACATTGTTGGAAATTCCCTTTTACACACAACTCTTTAGGAACGTGGTTAAATGCAAAATGCTTCCGTTCATTCGTTTATATTGTACTAAATACATTGCGAGAAATACTGTGCATTCTACAGGAAAGCAAGCACTCAGATATAGAAGCGACACATATTTTTCTTAGACAACCTGACTGATATTGATTGCAAGTCCCTTTTACATAGAACTCTTAGGAATGTGGTTAATGCGAAATGCTTCCCTTCATTCGTTTTCACTACAGTAAATTCATTTTGTGAAGTACTGTGTTTTGTACCGGACAGGAAGCATGTTGGCAAGTCCTTTTTGCTTTCAACTACTTAGGAACGTGGTTCAATGCAAAATGCTGCTTTTCATTTGCTTTCACTATGGTAAATACGTTGCAATATTCTTTCTATAGGAAAGCATGCACTTAGATACAGATGCGACACATATCTTTCTTAAGCAACCTGACACATTTATGGCAAGTCCCTTTTTCATTCAATTCATAAGGAATGTGGTAAAACGCCAAATGCTTCTGTTCAATCTTTTTAACTGTAGTAAATACTTTGCTGGAAGTACTGTTCTTTTCATGGTAAGCAAGCACTTTGATATGAAATTGACATATTTTTCTAAAGCAAACTGACTGACATTGATGGAAATACGCTTTCACACAAAACTCTTTAGGAACGTGGTTAAATGCAAAATGCTTCTGTTCATTCGTTTATATTGTACTAAATACATTGCGAGAAATACTGTGCATTCTACAGGAAAGCAAGCACTAATACAGGAGGGACATATTTTTCTTAGGCAACCTGACTGATATTGATGGCAAGTCCCTTTAGCATACAATTCATAAGGAACATGGTTAAATGCAAAATGCTTCTGTTCTTTACTTTTCACTGTAGCAAATAAATTGATAGAAGTACTGTTCTTTCTACAGAAAGCAAGCACTTAGATACAGATGCGAAACCTAATTTTGTCGAGCCACCTGAGTAACGTGCATTGCATGTCCTCTTGTCAGACAGCTCAAAAGGAACGTGGTTAAATGCAAAATGCTTCTGTTCTTTACTTTTCACTGTAGCAAATAAATTGATAGAAGTACTGTTCTTTCTACAGAAAGCAAGCACTTAGATACAGATGCGAAACCTAATTTTGTCGAGCCACCTGAGTAACGTGCATTGCATGTCCTCTTGTCAGACAGCTCAAAAGGAACGTGGTTAAATGCAAAATGCTTCTGTTCTTTACTTTTCACTGTAGCAAATAAATTGATAGAAGTACTGTTCTTTCTACAGAAAGCAAGCACTTAGATACAGATGCGAAACCTAATTTTGTCGAGCCACCTGAGTAACGTGCATTGCATGTCCTCTTGTCAGACAGCTCAAAAGGAACGTGGTTAAATGCAAAATGCTTCTGTTCTTTACTTTTCACTGTAGCAAATAAATTGATAGAAGTACTGTTCTTTCTACAGAAAGCAAGCACTTAGATACAGATGCGAAACCTAATTTTGTCGAGCCACCTGAGTAACGTGCATTGCATGTCCTCTTGTCAGACAGCTCAAAAGGAACGTGGTTAAATGCAAAATGCTTCTGTTCTTTACTTTTCACTGTAGCAAATAAATTGATAGAAGTACTGTTCTTTCTACAGAAAGCAAGCACTTAGATACAGATGCGAAACCTAATTTTGTCGAGCCACCTGAGTAACGTGCATTGCATGTCCTCTTGTCAGACAGCTCAAAAGGAACGTGGTTAAATGCAAAATGCTTCTGTTCTTTACTTTTCACTGTAGCAAATAAATTGATAGAAGTACTGTTCTTTCTACAGAAAGCAAGCACTTAGATACAGATGCGAAACCTAATTTTGTCGAGCCACCTGAGTAACGTGCATTGCATGTCCTCTTGTCAGACAGCTCAAAAGGAACGTGGTTAAATGCAAAATGCTTCTGTTCTTTACTTTTCACTGTAGCAAATAAATTGATAGAAGTACTGTTCTTTCTACAGTAAGCAGGCACTTAGACACAGCAGGGACACATATTTTTCTAAAGCAAACTGACTGACATTGATGGCAAGTCACTTTTGCATTAAATTCAAAAGGAATATGTTTAAACGCAAAATGTTTCTGTTCTTTACTTTTCAGTGTAGCAAATACATTGATAGAAGTACTGTTCTTTCTTCAGTAACCGAGCACTTAGGTACAAAATCCACACATAGTTTTCTAAACCAACCAGAGTGACATTGATGCCAAGTCCTTTTTGCAAACAACTCATAAGAAACTTGGTTAAATGCAAAATGCTAATCTTCATTCATTTTCACTAGAGTAAATAGTTTGTAAAAAGTACTGTTTCCCACAGGAAAGCATGCGCTTACATTCACAAGCGACACATATTTTTCTTAACCTTCCTGACTGACATTGACGGCAAGGCCTTTTTACATAAAACTCCTTAGGAACTTGGTTAAAAGCAAAATACGTCTCTTCATTCGTTTTCACTGTAGTACATACATTGCTAGAAGTGCTTTTCCTTCGAAAGGAAGCAAGCACTTAAAAGAGAAGGGACAGATATTTTTCACAAGCTACCTGACGGACATTAATTTCAAGTCCCGTTTGCATTCAATTCATAAGGACGTGGTTAAACGCAAAATGCCTCTGTTCTTTACTTTTCACTGTAGTAAATACAGTGCTAGAAGTGCTGTTCTTTCTGCAGTAAGCAGGCACTTAGAAACAGAAGGGACACATGTTTTTCTAAAGCAAGCAGAGTGACATTGATGGCAAGTCCCTTTGGCTTTCAATTCAAAAGGAATATGTTTAAATGCAAAATGCATCTGTTCTTTACTTTTCAGTGTAGTAAATACATTGCTAGAAGTACTGTTCTTTCTTCAGTAACCAAGCACATAGTTTTCTAAAACAACCAGGGTGACATTGATGGCATGTTCTTTGTGAATACAGTTCATAAGGAACTTGGTTAAATGCAAAATGCTAAAGTTCATTCGTTTTCACTACAGTAAATACTTTGCAAAAAGTACTGTTTCCCACAGGAAAGCATGCACTTACATTCACAAGCGAAACATATTTTTGTTAACCTACCTGACTGACATTTATGGCAATTTCTTCTTACATAAAACTCCTTAGGAACTTGGTTAGAAGCAAAATACTTCTCTTCATTCGTTTTCACTATAGTACAAGCTACCTGACGGACATTGACAGCAAATCCCTTTTGCATTCAGTTAATAAGGAACGTGGTTAAACGCAAAATGCTTCTGTTCTTTACTTTTCATTGTAGTAAATATATTGCTAGAAGTACTGTTCTTTCTACAGTAAGCAGGCACTTAGAAACATAAACTATAGTACATACATTGTTAGAAGTACTTTTCCTTCGATAGGAAGCAAGCACTTAGAAAGAGAAGGGACAAATATGTTTCACAAGCTGCCTGACGGGCATTAATGGCAAGTCCCTTTTGCATTCAATTCATAAGGAACGTGGTTAAACGGAAAATGCCTCTGTTCTTTACTTTTCACTGTAGTAAATACATTGCTAGAAGTACTGTTCTTTCTTCAGTAACTGAGCACTTAGATACAAAATCCACACATAGTTTTCTAAACCAACCAGAGTGACATTGATGCCAAGTACTTTTTGCAAACAACTCATAAGAAACTTGGCTAAATGCAAAATGCTAATTTTCATTCATTTTCAGTACAGTAAATACTTTGCAAAAAGTACCTTTTCCCACAGGAAAGCATGCACTTGCATTCACAAGCGACACATATTTTTCTTAACATACCTGACTGACATTTACTGTTCTTTCTTCAGCAAGCAAGCACTTAGATACAAAATCCACACATCTTTTTCTATAGCAACCTGGTTGACATTGATAGCAAGTCCCTTTGGCATAGAATTCATAAGGAAATTGGTTAAATGCAAAATGCCTTGGTTAAAAGCAAAATACTTCTCTTCATTCCTTTTCACTGTAGTACATACATAGCTAGAAGTGCTTTTCCTTCGACAGGAAGCAAGCACTTAAAAGAGAAGGGACAGAAATTTTTCACAAGCTACCTGATGGATATTAACGGCAAGTCCCTTTTGCATTCAATTCATGAGGAACGTGGTTAAACGCAAAATGCTTCTGTTCTTTACTTTTCACTGTAGTAAATACGTTGCTAGAAATACTGTTGTTTCTACAGTAAGCAAGCACTTAGATACAAATCCACACATATTTTTCTAAAGCAGCGTGACTGACATTGATGGCAAGACCCTTTTGCATTCAATTCATAAGGAACGTGGTTAAATGCAAAATGCTTCTGTTCTTTACTTTTCACTGTAGTAAATACGTTGCTAGAAATACTGTTGTTTCTACAGTAAGCAAGCACTTAGATACAAATCCACACATATTTTTCTAAAGCAGCGTGACTGACATTGATGGCAAGACCCTTTTGCATTCAATTCATAAGGAACGTGGTTAAATGCAAAATGCTTCTGTTCTTTACTTTTCACTGTAGTAAATACGTTGCTAGAAATACTGTTGTTTCTACAGTAAGCAAGCACTTAGATACAAATCCACACATATTTTTCTAAAGCAGCGTGACTGACATTGATGGCAAGACCCTTTTGCATTCAATTCATAAGGAACGTGGTTAAATGCAAAATGCTTCTGTTCTTTACTTTTCACTGTAGTAAATACGTTGCTAGAAATACTGTTGTTTCTACAGTAAGCAAGCACTTAGATACAAATCCACACATATTTTTCTAAAGCAGCGTGACTGACATTGATGGCAAGACCCTTTTGCATTCAATTCATAAGGAACGTGGTTAAATGCAAAATGCTTCTGTTCTTTACTTTTCACTGTAGTAAATACGTTGCTAGAAATACTGTTGTTTCTACAGTAAGCAAGCACTTAGATACAAATCCACACATATTTTTCTAAAGCAGCGTGACTGACATTGATGGCAAGACCCTTTTGCATTCAATTCATAAGGAACGTGGTTAAATGCAAAATGCTTCTGTTCTTTACTTTTCACTGTAGTAAATACGTTGCTAGAAATACTGTTGTTTCTACAGTAAGCAAGCACTTAGATACAAATCCACACATATTTTTCTAAAGCAGCGTGACTGACATTGATGGCAAGACCCTTTTGCATTCAATTCATAAGGAACGTGGTTAAATGCAAAATGCTTCTGTTCTTTACTTTTCACTGTAGTAAATACGTTGCTAGAAATACTGTTGTTTCTACAGTAAGCAAGCACTTAGATACAAATCCACACATATTTTTCTAAAGCAGCGTGACTGACATTGATGGCAAGACCCTTTTGCATTCAATTCATAAGGAACGTGGTTAAATGCAAAATGCTTCTGTTCTTTACTTTTCACTGTAGTAAATACGTTGCTAGAAATACTGTTGTTTCTACAGTAAGCAAGCACTTAGATACAAATCCACACATATTTTTCTAAAGCAGCGTGACTGACATTGATGGCAAGACCCTTTTGCATTCAATTCATAAGGAACGTGGTTAAATGCAAAATGCTTCTGTTCTTTACTTTTCACTGTAGTAAATACGTTGCTAGAAATACTGTTGTTTCTACAGTAAGCAAGCACTTAGATACAAATCCACACATATTTTTCTAAAGCAGCGTGACTGACATTGATGGCAAGACCCTTTTGCATTCAATTCATAAGGAACGTGGTTAAATGCAAAATGCTTCTGTTCTTTACTTTTCACTGTAGTAAATACGTTGCTAGAAATACTGTTGTTTCTACAGTAAGCAAGCACTTAGATACAAATCCACACATATTTTTCTAAAGCAGCGTGACTGACATTGATGGCAAGACCCTTTTGCATTCAATTCATAAGGAACGTGGTTAAATGCAAAATGCTTCTGTTCTTTACTTTTCACTGTAGTAAATACGTTGCTAGAAATACTGTTGTTTCTACAGTAAGCAAGCACTTAGATACAAATCCACACATATTTTTCTAAAGCAGCGTGACTGACATTGATGGCAAGACCCTTTTGCATTCAATTCATAAGGAACGTGGTTAAATGCAAAATGCTTCTGTTCTTCACTTTTCACTGTAGTAAATACGTTGCTAGAAATACTGTTGTTTCTACAGTAAGCAAGCACTTAGATACAAATCCACACATATTTTTCTAAAGCAGCGTGACTGACATTGATGGCAAGACCCTTTTGCATTCAATTCATAAGAAACGTGGTTAAACGTAAAATACTACTGTTCATTCGTTTTCACCATAGTAAATAGGTTGCAAGAAATACTCTCTTTTCTACAGGAAAGAATACACTTAGATACAGATGGGACACATACTGTTCTTACAATACCTGACTGACATGGTTGGCAAATCCCTTTTGCATATAATTCATAAGGAACGTGATTAAATGCAAAATGCTACACTTCATTCGTTTTCACTATAGTAAATACTTTGCAAGAACTATTGTGTTTTGTACCAGAAAGCATGAACGTAGATACAGATGGGACACATATTTTTCTTAAGCTACCTGACTGACATTGGTGGCAAGTCCCTTTTGCATACAATTCAAAAAGAACTTGGTTAAATACAAAATGCTACTCTTCATTCATTTTCACTACACTCAATACTTTGCAAAAAGTACTATTTTTCCAACAGGAAATCATGCTCTTAGATTCACAAGCAACACATATTTTTCTTAACCTACCTGACTGACATTGATGGCAAGTACTTTTTACATAAAACTCATTATGAACTTGATTAAATGGAAAATGATTCGCTTCATTTGTTTTCACTGTAGTAAATACATTGCTAGAAGTACTTTTCCTTCAACAAGAAGCTAGCACTTAGAAAGAGAAGGGACAAATATTTTTCACAAGCTACCTGACTGACATTGACAGCAAGGCCCTTTTGTATTCAGTTCATAAGGAACGTGGTTAAACGCAAAATGCTTATGTTCTTTACTTTTCACTGTAGTAAATACATTGCTAGAAGTACTTTTCCTTCAACAAGAAGCTAGCACTTAGAAAGAGAAGGGACAAATATTTTTCTACAAGCTACCTGACTGACATTGACAGCAAGGCCCTTTTGTATTCAGTTCATAAGGAACGTGGTTAAACGCAAAATGCTTCTGTTCATTCGTTTTCACTGTAGAAAATACTTTGCAAGAAGTACTCTCTTTTCTACAGGAAAGCATGCAGTTAGATATAGATGGGACACATATTGTTTTTACAATACCTGACTGACATTGTTGGCAAATCCCTTTTGCATACAAATCCTAAGGAACGGGTTAAATGCAAAATGCTAGGCTTCTTTCATTTTCACTATAGTAAACACTTTGCAAGAACTACTGTGTTTTCTACCAGAAAGCATGAACTTAGATACAGATGGGACACATATTTTTCTTAAGCTACATGACTGACATTGATGGCAGGTCACTTTTGCATGAGGAAACTTTTTAAACTCAAAAGGTTTCTGTTCATTCGTTTTCACTCCTTTAAACACATTCAAGAACCACTGTTCTTTCTACAGAAAGCAAGCACTTAGACTCAGAAGTGACACATATTTTTCTAAAGCAACCTGAGTGACATTGTTGGCATGTCCCTTTTGCAATCAGTTCATAAGGAATGTGGTTAAACTCAAAATTCTTCTGTTTATTCATTCTCACTGTAGTAAAAACATTGCTAGAAGTACTATTCTTTCTACAGGAAGCAAGCACTTAGACTCAGAAGTGACACATTTTTCTATTCCATCCTGACACTGAGGGAAAGTCCCTTTTGCACACAATTCCTAGGGAACATGATTAAACGAAAAATGTTACTCTTCATTCTTTTTCACTGTAGTAAATACATTGCTAGAAGTACTGTTCTTTCTACAGGAATCAAGCCATTAGATTCACAAGAGATAGATATTTTTCTAAAGCAACCTGACTGACATTGATAGCAAGTCCCTCTTGCATACAGTTCATAAGGAACGTGTTGAAATGCAAACTTGTACGCTTCATTTCTTTTCACTATAGTAAATACTTTGCAAGGATATTGTGTTTTCTACCAGAAAGCATGAACTTAGATACAGATGGGACACATATTTTTCGTAAGCTACCAGAGTATTGATCGCAAGTCCCTTTTATATACAACTCATTAGGATCGTGGTAAAACAGATGATGCTATTGTTCATTCATTTTCACTGTAGTAAATACATTGCTCTAACTTCTGTTCTTTCTACAGAAAGCAAGCACTTAGATACAGGTGCCAACCATATTTTTTAATCTCCCTGACTGACATTGATGGCAAGTCCCTTGTACATAAAACTCATTAGGAGCGTGGTTAAACGCAAAATGCTTCTGTTCATTCGTTTTCACTGTAGGAAATACATTGCTAGAAGTACTGCTCTTTCTACAGGAAGCAGGGACTTAGATACAGAAAGGACACATTTTTCTTAAGCATCCTGACTGTCATTGTTAGGTAGTCCTTTTACATAGAATAGAAAGGAGGTTACATGCAAAATGCTACTGGTGCATGCAAAATGCAAAATGCTCATTAGGTTAAGGGCTAAGTGAAAAATTCTCATTAGGAAGGTGGTTCAATCCAAAATGCTACTGTTCATTCATTTTCACTCTAGTAAATACATTTCGAGAAGTACTGTACATTGTACAAGAAAGCAAGCAATTAGATATAGAAGAAACACATTTTTCTTAGGCAACCTGACAGATTTATGGCGGGTCCATTTTACATACAACTCATTAGGATCGTGGTAAAACAGATGATGCTTCTGTTCATTCGTTTTCACTGTAGGAAATACATTGCTAGAAGTACTGCTCTTTCTACAGGAAGCAGGGACTTAGATACAGAAAGGACACATTTTTCTTAAGCATCCTGACTGTCATTGTTAGGTAGTCCTTTTACATAGAATAGAAAGGAGGTTACATGCAAAATGCTACTGGTGCATGCAAAATGCAAAATGCTCATTAGGTTAAGGGCTAAGTGAAAAATTCTCATTAGGAAGGTGGTTCAATCCAAAATGCTACTGTTCATTCATTTTCACTCTAGTAAATACATTTCGAGAAGTACTGTACATTGTACAAGAAAGCAAGCAATTAGATATAGAAGAAACACATTTTTCTTAGGCAACCTGACAGATTTATGGCGGGTCCATTTTACATACAACTCATTAGGATCGTGGTAAAACAGATGATGCTTCTGTTCATTCGTTTTCACTGTAGGAAATACATTGCTAGAAGTACTGCTCTTTCTACAGGAAGCAGGGACTTAGATACAGAAAGGACACATTTTTCTTAAGCATCCTGACTGTCATTGTTAGGTAGTCCTTTTACATAGAATAGAAAGGAGGTTACATGCAAAATGCTACTGGTGCATGCAAAATGCAAAATGCTCATTAGGTTAAGGGCTAAGTGAAAAATTCTCATTAGGAAGGTGGTTCAATCCAAAATGCTACTGTTCATTCATTTTCACTCTAGTAAATACATTTCGAGAAGTACTGTACATTGTACAAGAAAGCAAGCAATTAGATATAGAAGAAACATATTTTTCTTAGGCAACCTGACAGATTTATGGCGGGTCCATTTTACATACAACTCATTAGGAACGTGGTTAAATGCTTAATGCTACAGTTTATTCATTTTCACTAGAGTAAATACATTTCGAGAAGTACTGTTCTTTCTAAAGGATAAAAGCACTTAGATACAGGTGCCAACCATATTTTTTAATCTCCCTGACTGACATTGATGGCAAGTCCTGCAAAATGCTACTCTTCATTCATTTTCACTATAGTAAATACGTTGCAAGAAGTAATGTGTTTTCTACAGGAAAGCATGCACTTAGATACAGATGGTACACATATTTTTCTAAAGCAACCTGACTGATTGTACAGGAAAGAATGAATTTAGGTACAGATGTGACAAATATTTTTCTTAAGAACCCTGAATGACGTGGACGGCACGTCCCTTTTGCATACAACTCTTAAGGAGCATGGTTAAATGCAAAATGCAACTCTTCATTCTTTTTCACTATAATAAATACATTGCAAGAAGCACTCTGTTCTCTACAGGAAAGCATGCACTTAGATACAAATGGGACACATATTTTTCTGAAGCTACCTGACATTGATATCAAGTCCCTTTTACATACAACTCATTAGGAACGTGGTTAAACGCAAATTGCTTCTCTTCATTCATTTTCACTGTAGTAAATACATTGCGAGAAGTACTGTTCTGTCTACAGGATGCAAGCACTTATATACAGGAGCCAAACATATTTTTGTAAAGAAACCTGAGTGACATTTATGGCAAGTCCTTTTTACATACAGCTCAAAGGAACATGGTTAAATGCAAAATGCTACTCTTCATTCATTTTCACTATAGTAAATACATTGCAAGCAGTACTGTGCCTTCTACAGGAAAGTATGCACTTAGATACAGATGGGACACATTTTTCTTAAGCTAACTGACTGATATTGATGTGAAGTCCCTTTTACATACAACTCATTAGGAACATGATTAAATGCAAAATGCTTCTGTTCAATCATTTTCACTGTAGTAAATACATTGCTAGAAGTACTGATTTTTCTTCAGGAAGCAGTCACTTAGATAGAGAATCAACACATATTTTTCTAAAGCAAACTGACTGACATTGATGGAAATTCTCTTTTGCATAGGATTCTTAAGGATCATGGTTAAATGCAAAATGCTACTCTTCATTCGCTTTCACTATAGTAAATACATTGAGAGAAGTACTGTGATTTCTATGGAAAAGCATGCACGTAGATACAGATAGTAGTGGTGAAAGAGAGGGAGGGAGAGCGAGAGGGAGAGATAGAGTGAGAGAGAGGAAGAGAGATATGTAGGGAAAGAGGTATTTAAAATTAACACATATTTTAGTAGCAGGAACCATTTTGTAGATTAAAGAGAATATTTTGGCTGAAAAAGATATTTTGGTGTTAATTTATCAATTTTAGTTTGTGTCAGATTTTACTTAAAAATTAGTATGATACCAAGTAAATTAATTTTTTAAGGCATAAATTAATGTTGACTGTATATACATATTTAGTTATATAGTCTTTGTTGAGGATGTGGTTGGTTTATAAACTAAAACACCTTTGAAGTAGACAAACAAAATGAATACATCGTAAAACACTGTGAAAGTAAACTAAAAACAAAAATGGTATTTAACAAATAGGATTTTACCCAACCAAGTTAGATTTCATTTTGTATTTGTAGGTAATTAGTGGTCTAAAAAAAGACTAAAGTTTCCATATAAATTTGAGGTAGCATCTTTTTCCTCTTTAAGAGCTAAATAACTGAAGGAAGTAAATAAAGCCTTGTCAATCTAAGAAGATAAATCAGAGGAGATAGGAGTGATAAAAGGAAATATTAACAGATTGGGTTAAGAATAAATAAAATAT
>NW_008340041.1:48847-77381 GCF_000622305.1 Nannospalax galili
CTTAGCAGTTCTCAACTGCATAGTGCCTTTACTCTTAGGCTGTTTTGTTCTTCTCCTCCTTGTCACAGGATCAAGGGGCCAGCTTGAACCTGGAAGAGTCTTGGAGAACACATTGTGAGATAATAGGCATAAGTCTGAAGTGGGAAGGCTAATCCCATCTTCAGAATCATCATCTCAGTGAGCTCAAACAGCACGTGACAATTTACCAATATAACTCATATTATCCTGACATTATAACTAGAAAGCCCTCAGGGAATTATGAAGCAGGAACATAAGCAAACATAGAGCATCTGAGTATCAGAGAGGGGAAATAACTCTATTTCAGAGAAAAACAGGCTTAGAATCACAATGTAGAAAGGGGAGTGGTTAAGACAAGAAGAGATGGCATCTCAAGCCTCTCATTTGAGTAGACTATTACTTTTTACCTCTCATTCTTGGAACTATGTGTTGGTAGTAGCTTGTCTGTTGTAAGGTTTTGGCCCTGGAGTACAGCAAATTTTCATCTGCTTCACAGGTCTAGTCATCACAAAGTGTCAGCTCCCTTTGCACCTTGAAGGCAAATGCTTAGAAAAACTTTAAGTTCCATTTAGGAACTAGCAAATATACTATGTAAAACAGTAGGAATGTAAAAAAGTCATTTTTAGAAATTAGCAAATACCATACAAAAGATGTTAAAATCCAAAATAATTCGTTTAATATTACCAACTTAAAGATGTCATTGAAACAATGTCAAACCCTAAAAATAATTTCTTTTAAAATATCCATAATTATGTCAAACAATGTAAAAACTTAAAACAATCATCTTTAAAATAACAGTAAATATACCATAGAAGAAGTTAAAACTCAAATAATGCCTTTTAGAAACAGGCCCAAAACAATGTTAAAATTTAAACTCCCATTATGTAGATTTGGCATTATTACCTTAGTTTGAACTAGAAATGAATTGTTTATTCTATAACATCATCAAGAAACAAAAACAAAAAGAAATTGTAAGAGAATACTAGACACACCTGGTACCAGTAGATTCGGCTTAATATTAAAGAAGAAAGTATCCTCATATATATATGTATATGTGACCCAATAGAAAAACAAATAAAAGAAATCCATGTTTCTCACCAACCGTTGTAGCTGTGAATGTAAAGCCAAGTTTTCAGGAGCTCTTAGTCTGTAGACAGAAGTTATGCTGGAAAGGAAACTCATGAGGGCAGCAGAAGGAACGGGGCATATTAATCAGTGTTTTGTTGGTCTGAAAGCATATGACTCACCTGAGCAGTGCCTGTGACCTTTTATGTATAGTGAAATTTAAAATGTTTAGGTCTAGTTAGAAAATTAGGTGCCTGAGTACCAGTTGCTTGATTCCCAAGAGGGCATAAGGTCAAAGTTTGAGCCCCTTTGCCTGAGAAAAAGTTTAGGAGAAAAAAAGCCTTTTAGAACTTTTTTTTGTCAATGGGGCAAGCCCCATGAAATTCTTTAAACGTTTAGCAAAGTTGTCAGCTGGTTTAGGCTAGTTGGGTCAAAAAAAACCCTTAAAGGGTTTTTAGCCAAATTTATAAGAGAATTTAAGAATGGGTCCAGCTGGAAACTTATCATTAGAATGTTAAAGAAATAATTTCCAGGGCAGGCGAGCTGGCAATCTTGGTTCTAGGCAGGTCCCTGTAGGGGGTTAATATCAGGAAGGAAAAAAAAAGCCTTGGGGTCATAAAGGTTTAAAGAATGCATGGGAGGTCAGACACGTGGCAGGTTGGCAGGGATGCACACAACAGGGAGTAGAAAGCTTTAGTATGGGAAGGGGAGAGAGAGTAGAAGGATACAGAGCATTTGTATGTGTTGGATTAAACGGTATCAGAAATCATCCTGAGGAAAGTGAGGAAGAAAGGGAGTAGAAGAGGATAAAGACAGGAAAAGGATGGAAGACAGCAGAACTTGCAGGCCGATGGCAAAGGAGTGGGGAGGGGGCGAGAACCCAGTGGTGAGCGGCCGGAGGGGGAACTGAGATAGGAAACGGGGGTTGAAGCAGGTCCATCACGGAGACCACAGTGCTGTCCAGGAGTGGTGAAAATCAATGGGAAAGGAGATCAAAAGAAGTAGGCAAGGCAGAGTGTTTACAGTGAGGAGATCTAGAAAGAGGTGAAAGCAAAGCAGAGGGCTGGGGAGAGGAGGAGAGAGAAAAAACGTGTACCTGAAAGCCAAGTTAGTGGCATTGGAGTCCAGGCAGGTCCCTTCAAGTAAGAACCGGGTTTTGGCACCATCTGATATGTAAAAAGTTGGTAGAGAATGAGTGAATGAATGATGAAGCACCAAGGCACAGCTAAAACTCCATTAAAATAGGGTTTATTAACAAAAGAACACATGGGACAGATTCCCTTGGGGCAGGGAAATTGTCTGCCTGGGTCCTGAGCTGGGGTCTTTTTAAACGGAGGTTTCTGCTTCCTGCAGAAGGTGGGAAAATGTATTTTTTTTAATGTTGGGTGGGGGGGTGCGAGAGCAGGACTGTTAAAAACTTTCCTCTTTAGAGATCAAAGGGGAAGCCTGCTGTGTTGGCCAAACAGTGGAGAAAAGTCTGCTTCTATTGACTTCAAAGGCCAAGGTGCTTATCAGCTAGGTTCCCTTTTCTCAGGAGCATGAGAAGTCCTTGGGATCTTGTTGGTGAGGGTGCAGGGCTATCTGAGCCTTAACATTCCAGCCTTTTGTGTGATAGGGTAGGGGGTGCCATTGTCATCTTGCTAGTTCCTGCTGGACAGGGTCGGCGTTGGGGGCAGGCTGGATTAGGGGTCAGTCAGACAGTAGGGGTTCTGGGACACACATTTTTCTTAAGCTACGTGACTGACATTGATGGCAATTTCCTTTTACATACAACTCATTAGGAATGTGGTTAAATGCAAAATTCTATCGTTCATTCATTTTCATTGTAGTAAATACATTGCGAGAAGTACTGTGCTTTCTACAGGATCCAAGCACTTAGATGCAGATATCAAACATATTTTTGTAAAGCAACATGCGTGACATTCATGGCAAGTCCTTTTTACATAAAACTCAAAAGTAACGTGGTTAAAGGCGAAATGCTACTGTTCTTTCATTTTAACTACAGTAAGTACCTATCGCTAAACCTAAGCCTAGTGCTAACCCTAACCCTAACCCTAACCCTAACGCCAACCCTAACTCTCACCTTAAACTAATCCAAAACTTAACCCTAATCCTAACCCTAAACTTAACACTGACCCTAAGGCTAAGCTAACCCTCACCATAACGCTAACCCTATCACTAACCCTAACACTAACACTAACACTAACCTACACATATGCCAACCCCAAGCCCAACACCAACACCAACCCCAACCCCAGCCCTAACCCTTGCCCTAGCCCTAACCCTTGGCCTAGCCCTAGCCCTAACCGTAACCATAAACCTAACCCCTAACCCTAACTCTAACACTAACACACTAACCTAACACCTAACCCTAAATCTAACCCTAATGCTAACTCCTAAACCTAAGAGGAACTCTAACCCTACCTTAACCCTAACCCTAACATTTACACTAACCCTAACCCCTAAACCTAACCCCTAACCCTAACTCAAAACCTAACCCTAAACCTAACCCTAAACCTACCACTAACCCTAACCCAAACACTCCTAGAAAACTTACTGTGCTTTCTATGGGAAAGCAAGCACTTAGTAACAGATGTGACACATATTTTTCTTAAGCAACCTGATGGACATTGATGCCACAGTCCTTTTACATACAAGTCATAAAGACCATTGAAAAATGAGAAATGCTACTGTTCTTTCATTTTAACTACAGCAATTACCTACCCTAACCCTAACTTTAATGCTAAACCTAAGCCTCATCCTAACCCTGACCCTAAAACTCACCCTAAACCTAATCCAGGCCCTAACTCTAACCCTAACCCTAACCTAATCCTACCGAAACCCTTACCGTAACACTGATTCTAATCCTAACAATCACTTAACGCTGACCCTAAACTCTCACACTTAAAATAATCCAAAACCTAACCCTACCGTAATCCTCACCCTAAATCTAACCCTAACTCTTACCCTAACCTAAACCAAACCCTAACACTAATCCAGTCCATAACCCTAACACTAACCCTAAACCTAATCCTAACCCTTCATAATACCAACCCCAAACCTAACCCTAAACCTGACCGTAACTATAGTAAATATCTATCCCAATCCCTAAACCTAACCCTAACCCTAACTCAATCACTAACCCTAACCCTCACCCTAAACCTAAACTTAACACTAACCCTAATGCTAATCCTAACCATCACTCTAATGCTAACCCTAACTCTCACCCTAACCTAATCCAAACCCTAACCATAACCCTATCAATAACCCTAACACTAACCCTAACTCTAACACTAACACTACCCCTATGCAAACGCCAAGCCCAACCTCAAGCCCAACTGCAACCCCAGGCATAACGCTTGCCCTAGTCTGAGTCCTAGCCCTTCTCCTAGGCCTAGACCTAGCCCTAACCCGAACCCGAACCCCTAAACCTAAACATAACCCTAACGCCTAACCCTAACGCCAACACTAACCCTAACCCAACACTACCCTAACATTAACCCTAACCCTAACTCTAACCCTAAACCTAACTCTAACCATATCACTAACCCTAACCCAAACAGTACCAGAAAACCTACTATGCTCTCTTTGGGAAAGCAAGCTCTTAGGACAGATGTGACACACATTTTTCTCAGCAGACTGACTGGAATTGATGCCACAGTACTTTTACATACAACTCATAAAGACTTTGTGAAATAAGAAATTCTACTGCTCTTTAATTTTAACTACAGTAACAATCGATACCTGACCCTAACCCTAATGTTAACACTACCCTCACCCTAAAGCTAACCCTAACTCTCACCCTAACCTAATCCAAATCCTAACCCTAACCCTAAGGCTAACGCAAACCTTAACCCTAACCCTAACCCTAAAACTAACCCTAACCCTAACCCTATCCCTAACTTTAAGAGTAACAGTAACCCAACCCCTCACCCTAAAGCTTACCCTAATTCTCCAAACCCTAACCCTACCAAAAACCTCTCCCTAACCTACCCTAACCCTCACCCTAACAGTACCAATAACTCCCACCCTAACCTACTCCAAACCCCAACCCAACCTAAACCCTCACGTTAACCCTACTCCTAACTCTCACCCTAGCCTAATCCAAACCTTAATTCAACAGTAACCCTAACCCTAACAATTACCCTTACCCTAAACCTAACCCTAACCCTATCACTAACCCTAACCGAAACACTACCAGAAAAGCTACTGTGCTTTCTTGGGAAAGCAAGCACTTAGCACAGATGTGACATATATTTTTTCTCAGTAACCTGACTGACATTGATGCCACGGTCCTTTTACATACAATTCAGAAAGACATTTGTGAAATGAGAAATGCTACTATTCTTTCATTTTAATTAAAGTAACAACGTATACCTGACCCTAACACTAACACTAACACTAACCCTCAACCTAATGCTATCCGTAACTCTCAACCTAAAATAATCCAAACCCTAACCCTAACCCTAACACTAATGCAAACCCTAACCCTAACCCTAACACTAATGCAAACCCTAACCCTAACCCTAACCCTAACCCTAAAACTAACCCTAAACCTATCCTTAACACTAACACTAACTCTAAACGTCACCCTAATGCTAAAGCTAACTCTCACCCTAACCTAATCAAACCCTAACCCTACACTAGCCCTCACACTAACCCTACTCCTAACTTCACCCTAACCTAATCCAAACCCTAAGCCAATGCTAACCCTAACCCTAAACCTAAACCGAAGGCTAACACTAACCCTAACCTTCACCGTAACCTTAACCTTAACTTTCACCATAACCTAATCCAAATCCTAAACCTAACCCTAAACCTAACCCTAATCATAATGCTAATCCTAAATCTGACACTAACCATAACCCTAACCCTACCCTAACACTAACCCTAACCCTAACCCTAACTCTAACCCTAACCCTAACCCTAAAACTAACCCTAAACCTATCCTTAACACTAACACTAACTCTAAACGTCACCCTAATGCTAAAGCTAACTCTCACCCTAACCTAATCAAACCCTAACCCTACACTAGCCCTCACACTAACCCAACTCCTAACTTCACCCTAACCTAATCCAAACCCTAACACATCCCTAACCCTAAGTCTAACCCTAAACCTAAGGCTGAAGCTAACCCTAACCTTCACCCTAACCCTAACCCTAATGCTCACCATAAACCAAGCATAACCCTAACACTAACCCTATTGCTAACCCTAACCCAAACACTACCAGAAAACCTACTGTGTTAATTTGGGAAAGCAAGCACTTAGTACAGATGTGACACATTTTTTTCTCAGCAGCCTGACTGAAATTGATGCCACAGTCCTTTTACATACAACTCATAAAGACGTTTGTGAAATAAGAAATGCGACTGTTCTTTCGTTTTAACTATAGTAACAACCTATACCTCACTCTAAACCTAACGCTAACAATAACCCTCACCCTAACCTAACGCTAACACTAACCCTAACGCTAACGCAAACCCTAACCCTAACCTTAACCCTGAAACTAACCCTAATCCTAACCCTAACACTAACCCTCACTCTAACACTAACCCTAGTTCTCCAATCCCTAACCCTGCCCTAACCATCACCCTAACCCTACCCCTAACTCTCACCCTAACCTAATCCAAACCCAAACGCAACCTAAACCCTCACCCTAACCCCTCCCTATCTCTCACCCTAACCTAATCCAAACCCTAACCCTACTCTAACCCTCACCCTGACCCTAGACCTAACTTCACCATAACCAATCCTAACCCTAACCCAACCCAACCCTAACCCTAACACAAACCCTAACCCTAACCATAACCCTATTCCTAACTCTAACCATAACAATAAACCTAACCCTCACCCTAATGCTAACCCTAATTCTCCAATCCCTAAGACTGTCCTGACCCTCAACATAACCCTACCCCTAACTCTCACCCTAACTTAATCCAAAACCTAACCCAACCTAAAAGAGCACCTTAAAGCCCTCCCTATCTCTCACCCTAACCTAATTCAAACCCTAACGTAACCCTTACCCTAACCCTAACTCTAACACTAACCCTAACCCCTATCGCTAACCCTAACCCTAACACTAACCCTAAACCTAACCATAACCCTATCACTAACCGTAACCCAAACACTACCAGAAAACCTACTTTGCTTTCTTTGGGAACGCAAGCACTTAGTACAGATGTGACACATATTTTTCTCAGCAGACTGACTGAAATTGATGCCACAGTCCTTTCACATACAACTCATAAAGAACTTTTTGAAATGAGAAATGCTACTGTTCTTTCTATTTAACTACAGTAACAACCTATACCAGACCCTAAAACTAACCCTAACGCAAACACTAGCCCTCACCATAACGCTAACCCTAACTCTCATCTTAACCTTATCCAAACCCTAACCCTAACCTTAACGCTAACGCAAACCGTAGCCCTAAACTAATCCTAGCCCTAAAACCAACCCTAACCCTATCCCTATCTCTAACCCTAACCCTCAACTGAACGCTAACCCTAACTCTCACCCTAACATGATACAAAACCTAACCATACCCTAACCCTAACTCCAATCCTAATCCTAACTCTATCCCTAACCCTCATGATAATGCTAACCTCAAATCTCACCCTAACCTAATCAAAACCCTAACCCTACCCTAACCCTCAGCCTAACCCTACCCCTAACGCTCATCTTTATATAATCCAAACCCTAACCCTAGCCACAAACTATACCTAACTCTAACGCTAACCCTAAACCTAACCCTAACCCTAACCCTCACTCTAACCCTAACCCTAACACTAACAATAACACTAACATTAAACCTATCGCTAACTCTAACCCAAACCCTACAAGAAAACCTACTGTGCATTCTGTGGAAAAGCAAGAACTGAGTAATAGATGTGACACATAATTTTTTAAGCAACCTGACTGACATTGATGCCAGTCCTTTTACATACAACTCATAAACACTTTTCTTAAATGAGAAATGCTACTGTTCTTTCTTTTTAACTATGGTAAGTACCTATCCCTAACACTAGCCCTAACCCTCATCCTAACGCTAAGCCTAAATTTCACCCTAACCTAATCCAAACTCTAACCGTAAGCCTAACACTAACAGTAAACCTAACGCTAAATCTAACCCTCACCTTAACGCTAACACTAACTCTCACCAGAACCTGATCCTAACCCTAAATCTAATGCTAACTGGAACACTAACCCTTAACTCTAATCCTAAGCCTAACACTATCGCCTAACACCTAACACCTAAACCTAACCATGAACCTAACCCTAAACCTAACCCTAACTCTAACCCTAAACCATAACACTAATCCTAAGACTAACCCTATCCCTAACACTAACCCCTAACTCCTAACCCTAAACCTACCCCTAACCCTATTGCCAACCCTAACCCAAACCCTACCAGAAAGCATACTGTGCTTTCTATGGGAAAGCAAACATTTAGTAACAGATGTGACACATATTTTTCTTAAGCAACCTAACACTGATGTCACAATCCCTTTACATACAACTCATAAAGAACTTTGTGTAATGAGAAATTCTACTGTTTTTTCATTTTAACTACGGTAACTATCCCTAACCTTAACAATAACCCTAATCCTAACCCTAACGTAAACCTAACCCTAACACCTAACAATAACACTAACCATAACACTAACCTTGCCCTAACCCTAACCCTAAGCCTAACCCTGTCCCAAACCTAAACCTAATGCTAGCCCTAACACTAACACTAACCCTAATCCTAACCCTAAACCTAACATCAACCCTTAAGCCTAACTCCAATCCTAAGACTAAACCTATCCCTAACCCTAACACTAACCCTTAACCCCTAACCCTAACCGTAACCCTAAGCCTAAACCTAAAGCTAACCCTATCACTAAACTGAACCCAAACCCTACCAGAAAACCTGCTGGGCTTTCTATGGGAAAGCAATCACTCATTAACAGATGTGACACATATTTTTCTTAAGCAACCTTACTGACATTGATGCCACAGCCCACTTACATACAACTCATAAAGACTTTGTGAAATGAGAAATTCTACGGTTTTATCATTTTAACTACAGTAACTGACTATCCCTAACCCTACCCTAACCCTAACCCTAACACCTAACCCTAAAACTAAGCTTAATCATAACCCTCCCCTAAAAGTAACCCTAACCATAATCCTACCCTAACCCTAACCCTAACGCTAACACTAACACTAACACTAACCCTAACCCTAACCCTAACCCTAAAACTGAACCTAACCCCAACCCCTAACCTTAACACTAACCTTAACCCTAACTCTAAACTAACGCCTAACACTGAAAGCTAACCCTAACCCTAACCCCAACCCTAATCCTAACCCTAACGCCTAACCGTGACAATAACCTTAAACCTAACGCTCCCCTAACAGTAACCCTAAACCTAACCCTAACCCCAACCCCTAACCCTAAACCTATTCCTAACCCTAACACTAACCCCTAACACTTAACCCTAACCCTAACCCTAACCCTAAACCTAACCCTAACCCTACCCATACCCCTAACCCTAACCCTAGCCGTACCCCTAACCCTAACCAAAACCAAACCCGAACCCGAAACCGAACCATAATCCTGACCAGAACCCCAACCTGACCGTGAAATGGAACACCAACCTAAAACCGAACCCTAAGCCAAAACCCAACACGAACCCCAACCTCAACCCCAAACCCAAACCCATCCCCAGCCCTAAACCAAGGCCCCAGCCCCAGTCCAGCTCCAACCTGAAACTGAAACTGTACCTGAACACGAACCCTAACGATAACCTCTAACACTAAACCGAAACCCAACTCGAACCCGAACCATATCCCTAGCCCTAACCCTAAACGTAGCCCTAGCCCTAACCCTAACCCTAACCTTAACCCTAACCTACTGTAAACCCTAACCGTAAACTTAACCCTAACCCTAACCACACCCGAACTCGAACCCGAACCTAAATCCTAATCCTAACCAGAACCCTATCCCAACCCCGGAATGGAACACCAAACCAAAACCGAAACCGAACCCGAACGACAACACGAACTCCAACACCAATCACAGCCCCAAGCCCAGCCCCAGTTCAAACCCGAACCCGAATCTAACCCCAACGATAAACTCTAAACTCTAACACTAATCCGAACACGAACTCGAACCCAAACACGGATCTGAGGCCTAGCCCTAGCTCTAACACTAACACTAACCTGAACCTGAAGCACAACCCGAACCCTAGACCTAGCCCTAGCCCTAGCCCTAACCCTAGCCCTAAACCTAACCCTAACCTCTAATCCTAACCCTAAACCTAACCCTAACCGTAACCCTAACCCTAACCCGAACCTTAGCCCAAAACCTAACACTAACGCTAACCCTAATGCTAACACTAACACTAACGTCTAACCCTAACCATAACCCTTACCTGTACATGAAACCCAAACCGAACCCGAACCCAAACCCGACCCCTAACCCTAACCCTCATCCTAACCCTAAACCTAAAACTAAACCTAACCCTAATCTCTAACATTAACCTTAACCCTAAACTTAACCCTTACCTCTTACCCTAACCCTAACCCTAATCCAAACACGAACCCAAACAAGAAACCTAACCCGAACCCTAACCCTAATCCTAACCCTAAACCTAGCCCTAGCCCTAGCCCTAAGAATGAACCCTAACTCTAACCCTAAGCCTAGCCTTAGCCCCAACCCTAGCGCCAACCCTAATCCTAACCTCTAACACCCTAAACCTAACACTAACCCTAACCCTAACCCGATCCCTAATATGAACCTGATCCCGAACCCATACCCTAAACACAACATGAACCTGAAACCCAAACCGAACTCTAAACCGAACCCAAACACGAACCTGAACACGAACTGTATTCCTAAATGCAACATCTACCCCTAACCTTAACCTGAAGCTGAACTCGAACCCAAAAGCGAACCCTATTCCTAGCCCTAACGCTAACCGTAACTGGATCCCAAACCTGAAATGGAAACCTAACCCTAACTCAAACCTGATGATTAATCGAAGCCGAAATCGAACCCTAACCCCAGCCCTAACCCTAAACTTATCCCTATCCCTAGGCCTAACACTTAACCTTAACCCTAACCCTAGCCCTAGCCCTCTCCCCTAGTCCTAGCCATAGACCTAAACCTAACCCTAACCCTAACCTTAACCCTAACCCTAACTCTCACCCTAATCAAATGTAAACCCTAACCCTAAACTTAACCCTAACCCTAACCCTAACCCTAGCACTACCCCTACCCCTAACCCTACCCAGACCTGAACCCGAACCCGAACCCGAACCCAAACCCTAATGCTGACAAGATCCCTAACCTGACCCTGAAATGGAGCACCAACCTAAAACCGAACCCTAAGCCAAAACCGAACATGAACCTGAAACCCAACCCTAAACCCAAACCCATCCCGAACCGCAGCCACAGCCACAGCCCCACTTCCAACCCAAACCCGAACCTGAACCCTAACGATAACCTCTAACCCTAACCCGAAACCGAACTCGAACCCCAACCTGGAACTGAGGCCTAGCCCTAGCTATAACCCTAACACTAACCTGAACCTGAAGTGAAACCCGAAACCTAGACCTAGCCCTAGCCCTAACCCTAACCCTAACTTTAACCCTAACCCTAACTCTCGCCCTAACCTAATGTAAACCCTAACCTAACTTAACGCTAACCCTAACCCTAACCCTAACTGAACCTGAACTCGAACCTGAACCCAAATCCTAATCCTAACCAGAACCGTAACCCGACCCTGAAACGGAACACCAAACCAAACCCAAAACTTAACCCGAACAACAACACAAACTCCAACCGCAACAACTAGCCAGCCCCAGGCCCAGTTCCAACCTGAACCCGATTCTGAACCCAAACGATAACCTCTAACCCTAACACAAACACGAACTCGAACCCGAACTCGGACCTGAGGCCTAGCCCTAGATCTAACACTAACACTAACCTGAAGCCAAAGCATAACAAAAACCCTAGCCCTAACCCTAACCTGTAACCCTAACCGTAAAACTAACACCCTATCCCTAACCTCTAACTTTAAACCTACCCTAACCCTAACGTGAACCTGAAAGCGAACCCTAAACCTAACTCTAACCCTAACCATAACTCTAACCCTAAACCTAAACCTAATCCTAAGACTAACCCTATCCCTAACCCAAACACTAAACCCTAACTCCTAACCCTAACCGAAAACCTAACCCTAAACCTACCGCTAACCCTATCGCCAACCCTAACCCAAACCATACCAGAAAACCTACTGTGCTTTCTATGGGAAAGCAAGCACTTAGTAACAGATGTGACACATATTTTTCTTAAGCAACCTGACTAACATTGATGCCACAGTCCCTTTACATACAACGCATAAAGAACTTTGTGTAATGAGAAATTCTACTGCTTTTTCATTTTAATACAGAACTATCCCTTACTTTAACAATAACCCTAACCCTAACCTTAACCCTAACATAAACCTGACCCTAACACCTAACAATAACACCAAACTTAACATTAACCTTGCCCTAACCCTAACCCTAACCCTCTCTTAATCCTGTCCTAACCCTAAACCTAAAGCTAACCCTATTGCTAACCCGAACCCAAACCCTGCCAGAAAACCTACTGTGCTTTCTATGGGAAAGCAATCACTCAGTGACCGATGTGACACATATTTTTCTTGAGCAACCTTAGTGACATTGATGCCACAGCCCATTTACATACAACTCATAAAGACTTTGTGAAATGAGAAATTCTACTGAGTTTTTGTTTTAACTACAGTAAGTGACTATCCCTAACCCTACTCTAACCCTGACCTTAACACCTAACCCTAACACTAAGCTTAACCCTAACCCTTCCTTAAAACTAACCCAAACCGTAATCCTACCCTAACCCTAATCCTAACGTTAACCCTAATATTAACCCTAAAACTAAACCAAACCCCAAACCCTAAAAATTAACCTTAACCCTAACCCTAAACTTACTGCTAACACCAACCGCTAACCCTAACCCCAACTTCAACCGTAACCCTAACCCTAAAACGAAACCATGACATTAACCTTAACCCTAACCCTTCCCTAACTGTAACCCTAACCCTAACCCTAATGCTAAACCTAATGCTAAACCTAACACTAACCCTAACCCTAACCCTAATCCTAACCATAACCCTAACCCTAACCCTAACCCCAACCCCTAACCCTAACCGTAACCCTAACCCTAAACCTAAAGCTAACCCTATCACTAACCCAAACCAAAACCCTACCAGAAAACTTACTGTGCTCTCTATGGGAAAGCAATCACTCAGTTACAGATGTGACACATATTTTTCTTAAGCAACTTTACTGACATTGATGCCACAGTCCATTCACATACAACTCATAAAGACTTTGTGAAATGAGAAATTCTACTGTTTTTTCATTTTAACTACAGTAACTGACTATCCCTAAACTTAATCCTAAACCTAACCCTAAACCTAACCCTAACATACCAGAAAACCTACTGTGCTTTCTATGGGAAAGCAAGCACTTAGTAACAGATGTGACACATATTTTTCTTAAGCAACCTGACTAACATTGATGCCACAGTCCCTTTACATACAACGCATAAAGAACTTTGTGTAATGAGAAATTCTACTGCTTTTTCATTTTAATACAGAACTATCCCTTACTTTAACAATAACCCTAACCCTAACCTTAACCCTAACATAAACCTGACCCTAACACCTAACAATAACACCAAACTTAACATTAACCTTGCCCTAACCCTACCCTAACCCTAACCCTAACACCTAACCCTAACACTAACCTTAACCCTAACCCTCACCTAAAACTAACCCTAACAGTAATCCTACCCTAACCCTAACCCTAAAACTAAACATAACCCAAACCCCTAACTAACCTTAACCCAAATGCTAGACTAACCTCCAACACCGAATGCTAACACTAACCCTAACCCCAACCCTAACCCTAACACTAACACCTAACCATGACAATAACTTTAAACCTAACCCTCCCCTAACCGTATCCCTAACCCTAACCCTAATGCTAAAGCTAACGCTAAACCTGACACTAACCCTAACCCTAACCCTAAATCTAACCCTAATCCTAAAACTAAACCTATGCCTAAACCTAACACTAACCTCTAACCCCTAACCCTAACCGTAACCCTAACCCTAAACCTAACCGTAAACCTATCGCTAACCCTAACCGAAACCATACCAGAAAATCTACTGTGGTTTCTATGGGAAAGCAAGCACTCGGTAACCGATGTGACATACATTTTTCTTAAGCAACATTACTGACATTCATCCCACAGTTCCTTTACATAGAAATCATAAAGACCTTTGTGAAATGAGAAATTCTACTGTTTTTTCATTTTAACTACAGTAAGTGACTATCCCTAAACTTAACTCTCACCCTAACCCTAACCCTAAACTTAACCCTAACCCTAAAACTAATGCTAACCCTAACACCTATCCCTAACACTAAACTTAACACTCACCCTCTCCTAACACTAACTCTAAACCTAACCCTACGCTAACCCTAACACTCATTCTAACCCTAACCTTAACACGAACCCTAACCCTAACCCAAACCTTTACCCTAAAACTAACCCTAACCCCAACCCCTAACCATAACCCTAACTTTAACCCTAACCCTAAACTAACCACAAACCCCGAACGCTAATCTTAACCCTAACACTAACCCTAACCCTAAACCTAACCCTAACACCTAACCCTATTCCTGACCCTAACCATAACCCTAACCCTGCCACAAACCTAACCCTAACCCTAGTCTAACACCCAACCCTTATCCTAACCCTAACCCTAACCCTCCCCTAATACCATAACACTAAACCTACCCTAACACTAACCTTAACCCTAACCCTAAAATTACCCTTAACCCCAATGCTAACCCTAACCCTAGCACTAACCCTAACCCTAAACCTAACCCAAGCCCAACACCTAACCCTAACACTAACCTTAACCCTAACCCTCCCCTAACACTGAGCCTAACGCTAACCCTACCCTAACCCTGAACATAATGCTAACCTTAACCTTAACTCTAACTCTTACCCTTACACTAACCCTAACCTTAACCCTAACCCCAAACCTAACACTAACCTTACTCCTATGCCAACCCCAAGCCCAACACCAACCCAACCCCAAAGCCAGCCCTAACCTTTGACCTAGCCCTAGACCTTGTCCTAGCCCCAGCCCTAACACTAACCCTAATCAGTAACCCTAACCCTAACCCTAACATGCTAACCTAACCCCTAACCCCTAACACTAGACCTAACACTAACTCTAACCCTAAGGCTAACTCCTAAGCCAAACGTAACCCTAACCCTACCTTAACAATAACACTAACACTAACCCTAACCCCTAAAACTAACCCCTAACCCTAACCCTAAACCCAACACTAAACCTATAACTAACCCTAACTCAGATACTACCAGAAAACCTACTGTGCTTTCTATGGGAAAGCAAGTACTTAGTAACAGATGTGACACATATTTTTCTTAAGTAACCTGATGGACATTGATGCCACACTCCTTTTACATAAAACTCATAAAGACCATTGTGATGAAAAATGCTAATGTTCTTTAATTTTAACTACAGCTAGTACCTACCCTAACCCTAACTTTAATGCTAAACGTAATCCTCATCCTAATGCTAACCCTAATCCTAATCCTACCCAAAACCTAACCCTAACACTAACTTTAACAATAACCCTCGCCCTAATGCTAAACGTAACTCTTACCCTACCATAATCCAAACACTAACCCTACCATAACCCTCACCATAACCCTAACCCTAACTCTTACCCTAACCTAATCCAAATCCTAACCCTACCCCTAATGCAGTCCATAACCCTAAACCTAATCCTAAGGCTTGATAACCCCAACCCCAACCCTAACCCTAAACCTAACCCTCACCCTAACTATACTAAATACCTATCCCAAACCCTAATCATAACCCTGTCCCTCACGTTAAGCCTAACCCTGAACATAACCCTAAAGGTAACCCAAACACTAACCCTAACTCTAACCATAACCCTAAACTTAACCTTAACATTAACCCTAATGCTAATCCTAACCCTCACTCTAACACTAACCCTAACTCTCACCCTAACCTAATCCAAACCCTAAGCCTAACCCTATCAATAACCCTAACACTAACCCTAAGCCTACCCCTACCCCTACGCCAACCCCAACCCCAACCCCAAGCCCAACCTCAAAACCAGCCCTAACCCTTTCCCTAGTCCTAGCCCTACCCCTTGTCCTAGCCCTAGCCCTAAACCTAACCCTAACCCCTAAACCTAACCCTAACCCTAATCCCAAACCTAACCCTATGCTAACACTAACCCTAACCCTAACTCTAACCCTAACACTAACCCTAAAGTTAACCCTAACCATATTGCTAACCCTAATCCAAACACTACCAGAAAACTGTGCTGTCTATGGGAAACCAAGGACTTAATACAGATGTGACACATAATTTTCTCAGCAACCTGACATTGATGCCACAGTCCTTTTACATATAACTCATAAGACCTTTCTGAAATGAGAAATGCTACTGTTCTTTCATTTTAACTACAGTAACAACCTATACGTGATCCTAACCCTAACCCTAACGCTAACGCTAACACTAACCTTCACCCTAACGCTAACCCTAACTCTCACCCTAACGTAATCCAAAACCTAACCCTAACCCTAAAACTAACGCAAACCCTAACGCTAACCCTAACCCTAAGCCTATCCCTAACTCTAACCCTACCACTAACACTAATCCTAACCCTCACCCTAACTCTAACCCTAATTATCCAATCCCTAACCCTGCCCTAACCCGCACCCTAACCCTACCCCAACTCTCACCCTAACCTAATCCAAATCCTAACCCTAACCCTAACGCTAATGCAAACCTTAACCCTAAGCCTAAGACTAAAACTAACCCTAACCCTATCCCTAACTCTAACGCTAACACTAACCCTAACCCTCACCCTAACACTAACCGTAACTATCCAAACCCTAACCCTACCAAAAACCTCACCGTAACCAGACCCTAACCCTCACCCTAACCTTACCAATATCTCTCACCCTAACCTAATCCAAACCCTAACCCAACGTAAACCCTCACCTGAACCGTACACCTAACTCTCACCCTAACCTAATACAAAGCCTAACTCAACCCTAACCCTAACCCTAACACTTACCCTAAACCTAACCCTAACCCTATCGCTAACCCTAACCAAAACAATACCAGAAAAGCTACTGTGCTTTCTTGGGAAAGCAAGGAATTAATACAGATGTGACACATTTTTCTCAGCAACCTGACTGACATTGATGCCACAGTCCTTTTACATACAAATCAGAAAGACCTTTGTGAAATGAGAAATGCTACTGTTATTTCATTTTAATTACAGTAACAACGTATACCTGACCCTGACCCTAACGCTAACACTAACTCTCACCCTAACGCTAATCCTAAACCTCACCCTAAAATAATCCAAAACCTAACCCTAACCCTAATGCTAATGCAAACCCTAATCCTAACCCTAACCCTAAAACTAACCATAAACCTATCCCTAACACTAACCCCAACACTAACACTAACCGTCACCCTAATGCTAAAGTTACCTCTCACCCTAACCTAATCCAAACCCTAACCCTACACTAGCCAATCACACTAAATCTACCCCTAACTTCACCCTAACATAATCCAAACCCTAAACCAATGCTAACCCTAACCCTAAACCTAAACCTAAGGCTAACGCTAACCCTAAGTTTCACCCTAACCTTAACATTAACTTTCACCATAACCTAATCGAAATCCTAAACCTAACCCTAAACCTAATCCTAATCATAATGCTAATCCTAAATCTAATGCTAACCATAACCCTAACCCTACCATAACCCTAACCCTAACCCTAACTCTAACACAAACCCTAACCCCTAACCCTAACCCCTAAGAATAAACATAACCCTAACCCTAACTCTAAACCTAACCCTAACGATATTGCTAACCCTCACCCAAACACTACCAGAAAACCCACTGTGCTGTCTATGGGAAAGAAAGGACTTAGTACAGATGTGACACATATTTTTCTCAGCAACCTGACTGACGTTGATGCCACAGTCCTTTTACATACAAATCAGAAAGACCTTTGTGTAATGAGAAATGCTACTCTTCTTTCATTTTAACTACAGTAACAACCTATACCTGATCCTAACCCTAATGCTAACACTAACCTTCACACTAATGCTAACCCTAACTCTCACCCTAACCTAATCCAAAACCTAACCATAACGCTAATGCTAACGCAAACCCTAACCCTAACCCTAACCCTATACCTAACTCTAACCCCAACACTAACCCTAACCCTCACCCTAACGTTAAACCTAATTCTCCAATCCCTAACCCTGCCCTAACCCTCACCCTAACCCTACCCCTAACTCTTGCCCTTACCTAATCCAAACCCTAACCACACCCTAACCCTCACCCTTACGCTAACCCTAATTCTCCAATCCCTAACCCTGTCCTAACCCTCACCCTAAACCTACCCCTAAATCTCACCCTAACCTAATCCAAACCCTAACCCTAACCCTAATTCTAACCCCTAAATCTAACCCCTAACCCTAACCCTAATGCTAACCCTAACCCAAACACTAACCCTAAACCTAAATCTAACCCTATCGCCAACCCACACCCAAACACTACCAGAAAACCTACTGTGCTTTCTTTGGGAAACCAACCACTTACTACAGATGTGACACATATTTTTCTCAGCAGCCTGACTGAAATTGATGCCACAGTCCTTTTACATACAACTGATAAAGACCTTTATGAAATGAGAAATCCAACTGTTCTTTCATTTAACTACATTAACAACCTGTACCTAACCCTAACCGTAACCCTAACGCTATCACTAACCATCATCCTAACGCTAACCCTAACTCATCTTAACATAATCCAAACCCTAAACGTAACCCTAATGCTAAGGCAAACCCTAACACTAACCGAACCCTATCCATAAAACTAAGCCTAACCCTATCCCTATCTCTAACCCTAACACTAACCCTAACCCACACCTCAACGCTAACCCTAACTCTCACCCTAACCTAATCCAAAACCTAACCCTACCCTAACCCTAATCCTAATCCTAACTCTATCACTAACCCTCATGCTAATGCCAACTTTAACTCTCACACTAACCTAATCTAAACCCTAACCCTACCCTAACCCTCAGCCTAACCCTACTCCTAATGCTCATCCTTATATAATCCAAACCCTAACCCTAGCCACAAACTATACCTAACCCTAACGCTAACCCTAAACCTAACCCTAACCCTCACTCTATACCTAACCCTAACACTAGCAATAACACTAACACTAAACCTATCGCTAACTCTAACCCAAACCCTACAAGAAAACCTCCTGTTCATTCTGTGGAAAAGCAAGCACTTAGTAATAGATGTGACACATAATTTTCTTAAGCAACCTGACTGACATTGATGCCACAATCCTCTTACATACAACTCATAAAGAATGGTGTTAAATGTGAAATGTTACTCTTCTTTCTTTTTCATCATAGTAAATACATTGCTAGAACTCTAACCCTCATCCTAGCACTAGTCCTAAATTTCACCCTAACATAATCCAAACTCTAACTATAATCCTAACACTAACAGTAAACCTAACGGGAAATCAAAACTTCACCTTAACGCTAACACTCTCACCCAAACATGATCCTAACCCTAACCCTATCCGTAACCATAACCCTAACCCCTAATCCTAATCCTAAGCCTAACCCTCTCCATAAGCCTATCACTATCGCCAAATCCTTAACACCTAATGCTAACCATAACCCTAACCTTAAACCTAACCCTAACCCTAAATCTAACCCTAAACCCTAACCCTGATCTTAAGACTAATCATATCCCTAACCCTAACACTAACTCCTAACCGTAACTGTAACCCTAACCCTATCACTAAGCCTAACACTCTCACCTGACCCCTAACACCTAACCCAAACTATAACCATGACCCTAAATCTAACCCTAAACATAACCCTAAGCCTACTTCTAACCATTAACACTAACACAATCCTAAGACTAACCCTATCAGTAACTCTAACACTAACCCCTAAGCCCTAACCATAACTGTAACCCTAACCCTAAAACTAATCCTAACCCTATAACTAACCCTAACCCAAACCATAACGGAAAGCCTATTCTGCTTTCTATGGGAAAGTAAGCACTTAGTAACAGGTGTGACACATATTTTTGTAAAGCAACATGACTGACATTCATGCCACAGCCCCTTTACATACAACTCATAAAGACCTTTGTGAAATGAGAAATTCTAGTGTTTTTTCATTTTAACTACAGTAAGTAACTATCCTTAACCTTAAACCTAACACTAACCCTAACCCTAACCCTAACACCTCACCCTAACTCTAACCCTAACACTAACCGTAACCCTAACCCCTAACCCTAAACCTAATCCTAAGCCTAACCCTCTCCATAAGCTTAACACTATTGCCTAACCCTTAACACCTAATGCTAACCATAACCCTAACCCTAAACCTAAACATAACCCTAACTTTAACATTAAACCCTAACCCTAATCCTAAGAATAACCCTATCCCTAACCCTCACACTAACCCCTAGCTCCTAACCCTAACCCTAACCTTAACCCTAACCCTAACCCTATCACTAAGGATAACACTATCGCCTAACCACTAACACCTAACCCAAACTGTAACCATAACCCTAAATCTAACCCTAAACATAACCTTAACCCTAATTCTAACCATAAACACTAACAAAATCCTAAGACTAACCCTGTCACTAACCCTAACACTAACCCCTAAGCCCTAACCATAACTATAACCCTAACCCTAAAACTAACCCTAACCCTATCGCTAACCCTAACCCAAACCCTACCAGAAAACCTACTCTGCTTTCTATGGGAAAGCAATCACTTAGTAAGAAATGTGACACATATTTTTGTTAAGAAACCTGAATGACATTGATGCCACAGCCTCTTTACATACAACTCATGAAGACTTTTGTGAACTGAGATATTCTAGTGTTTTTTCATTTTAACTACAGTAACTATCCCTAACCTTAAACCTAAACCTTACCCTAACCCTAACACTAACACCTAACCGTAACCCTAACCGTAACCCTAACTCTCACCTTAACCTAATCCAAACCCTAAACCTAACCCTAATCCAGACCCTATCCCTAACCCTGACCATACACCTAATCTTAACCCTTGATATCCCCAACCTCAACCCTAAACCAAAACCTAACTTTAACCCTAACTACAGTAAATACCTATCCCAAACCCTAGCCTATCCCTGGCACTAATGCTAACACTCACCCTAACCCTAACCCTAAACCAAACACTAACCCTAACCCTCACTCTAACCCTAAACGTAACCTGCACACTAACCCTAATGCTAATCGTAACACTAACCCTAACCCTAAACCTAACTCTCACCCTAACCTAATCCAAAACCTAACCCTAACTTTATCAATAACCCCAACACTAACCCTAAGACTAAAACTACCCCTACGATAACCCCAAGCCCAAGCCCAAGCCTAACCCCAAAACCAGGCCTATCCCTTGCCCTAGTCCTAGTCTTAGCACTTGTCCTAGCCCTAGTCATAACCATAACCCTAACCCCTGAACCTAACACTAACCCTAACTCATAACCCTAAGACTAACACTAACCCTAAACCTAACCCTACCCTAAGACTAACCCTAACCCTAACTGTAAACTTAACACTAACCCTAAACCTAACCCTAACCCTATCACTTACCCTAACCCAAACACTACCAGAAAACCTACTTTGCTTTCTATAGGAAAGCAAGCACTTAGTACAGATGTGACACATATTTTTCTTAGTAACCTGACTGACATTGATGCAACAGTCCTTTTACATACAACTCATAAAGACCTTTGTGAAATGAGAAATGCTACTGTTCTTTCATTTTAAATACAGTAACAACCTATACCTGACCCTAACCATAACGCTAACACTAACCTTCACCCTAACGCTAATCCTAACTCTCACCCTAACCTAATCCAAAACCTAACCCTCTCACTAGCACTAACACAAACCCTAACCCTAACCCTAACCACAACCCTAACCCTAACTCTAACCCTAACACTAACCCTAACCCTCACCCAAATGCTAATACTCTCACCCTAACCTAATCCAAACCCTAACCCTACACTAACCCTCAACATAACCCTACCCCTAACTTCACCCTAACCTAATCCAAACACTAACACAACCCTAACCCTAAGTCTAACCCTAAACCTAAGGCTAAAGCTAACCCTAACCTTCACCCTAACCCTAACCCTAACTCTCACCATAACCTAATCCAAATCCTAAGCCTAATCCTAACCCTAACACTAATCATAATGCCAATTCTAAATCTAACGTTAACCATAACTCTAACCCTACCCTAACACTACAGTAACCCTAACTCTCACGCAAACCCTGAACTCTAACCCTAAGCCCAAACCCTAACCCTAACCCTAACACAAATCCTAAACCTAACCCTAACCCTATTGCTAAACTTAACCCAAAACTACCAGAAAACCTACTGTGGGTTCTTTGGGAAAGCAAGCAGTTACTACAGATGTGATACATATTTTTCTCAGCAGCGTGACTGACATTGATGCCACAGTCCTTTTACATAGCACTCATGAAGACCTTTGTGAAATGAGAAATGCTACTGTTCTTTCATTTTAACTACAGTAACAAGCTATACCTGACCCTAACCATAATGCTAACACTAACCCTCACCCTAAAACTAACCCTAACTCTCACCTTAACCTAATCCAAACCCTAACACTAAACCTAATGATAATGCAATCCATCCAAGCTATACCTGACCCTATCTGTAATGCTAACACTAACCTTCACCCTAATGCTAATCCTAACACTCACCCTAACCTAATCCAAAACCTAACCCTCTCACTAGCACTAACACAAACCCTAACCCTAACCCTCACCCAAATGCTAATGCTCTCACCCTAACCTAATCCAAACTCTAACCGTACACTAACCCTCAACATAACCCTACCCCTAACTTCACCCTAACCTAATCCAAACACTAACACAACCCTAACCCTAAGTCTAACCCTAAACCTAAGGCTAAAGCTAACCCTAACCTTCACCCTAACCCTAACCCTAACTCTCACCATAACCTAATCCAAATCCTAAGCCTAATCCTAACCCTAACACTAATCATAACGCCAATTCTAAATCTAATGCTAACCATAACCCTAACCCTACCCTAACACTACAGTAACCCTAACTCTCACCCAAACCCTAAACTCTAACCCTAAGCCCAAACCCTAACCCTAACCCTAACACAAATCCTAAACCTAACCCTAACCCTATTGCTAAACTTAACCCAAAACTACCAGAAAACCCACTGTGGTTTCTTTGGGAAAGCAAGCAGTTACTACAGATGTGATACATATTTTTCTCAGCAGCGTGACTGACATTGATGCCACTGTCCTTTTACATAGCACTCATGAAGACCTTTGTGAAATGAGAAATGCTACTGTTCTTTCATTTTAACTACAGTAACAAGCTATACCTGACCCTAACCCTAATGCTAACACTAACCCTCACCCTAACGCAAACCCTAACTCTCACTCTAACCTAATCCAAACCCTAACCCTAAACCTAACGATAATACAATCCTTAACCCTAACACTAAAACTAACCCTAATCCTATCCCTAACTTTAACCATAACACTATTCATAAACTTCACCCTAATGCTAAAGCGAACTCTCACACTAACTTAATCCAAACCCTAACACTACACGACCCTTCACCCTAACTTTACCCATAACTTCACCCTAAAATGATCCAAACCATAACCCTAATCCTAACCCTAAACTTCACCTTAACCCCAACCCTAACTCTCACCATAAGCTAATCCAAATCCTAAACCTAATCTTCATCATATCACTAGTCCTAAATCTAAAGCTAACCATAACAGTTACCCTACCCTAACACTAACCCTAACCCTAACTCTCACCCTAACCAAATCCAAACACTAACCCTAACCCTAACCCCAATGCCAAACCCTAACAAATGCTAACACCTAACCCTAACCCTAACTCTCACCCTAACCTAATCCTAACCATAATCCTAACCCTAATCCAGACCCTAACCCTAACCCTAAACACAATCCTAACCCTTGATATGCCCAAACTCAACCCTAAACCTAAACTTAACCCTAAACCTAACTACAGAAAATACCTATCCCAAACCCTAACACTATCCCTGTCCCTAATACTAACCCTCACCCTAACCCTAATCCTAACGCAAACACTAACCCTAACCCTCACTGTAACCCTATACCTGACTTTAACACTAACCCTAATGCTAATCCTAACACTAACCGTAACCTTAAAACTATCTCTCACCTTAACCTAATCCAAAACCTAAACCTAACTCTATCAGGAACCCTAACACTAACCCTAACACTAAACCTACCCCTATGACAACCGCAAGACCAAGCCTAAGCCCAACCCCCAAACAAGGCCTATCCCTTGCCCTAGTCCTAGTCCTAGCACTTCTTCTAGCCCTAGCCATAACCCTAACCCTAATCCCTGAACCTAACCCTAATCCTAACCTATAACCCTAAGACTAACACTAACCCGAAACCTAACCCTACCCTAAGACTAACCCTAACCCTAACTGTAACCTTAACACTAACCCTAAACCTAACCCTAACCCTATCACTAACCCTAACACAAACACTACCAGAAAACCTATTTTGCTTTCTATGGGAAAGCAAGCACTTAGTACAGACGTGACACATATTATTCTCAGTAACCTGACTGATATTGATGCAACACCCCTTTTACATAGAACTCATAAAGACCTTTGTGAAATGAGAAATGTTACTGTTCTTTCATTTTAAATAGAGTAACAACCTATACCTGACCCTAACCCTAAAGCTAATACTAACCCTCACCCTAAGGCTAACCCTAACTCTCACCCTAACCTAATCCAAAATTTAATCCTAACACTAACACTAATGCAAACCCTAACCCTAACCCTCACCCCAACCCTATCCCTAACTCTAACCCTTACACTAACCCTAACCCTCAACCTAATGCTAAGATTTTCACCCTAACCTAATCCAAACACTAACCATACACTAACCCTCAACCTAACCCTACCCCTAACTTCACCCTAACCTAATCCAAACCCTAACACATCCCTAACCCTAAGTCTAACCCTAAACCAAAGGCTGAAGCTAACCCTAAACTTCACCCTAACCCTAACCCTAATGCTCACCATAAATTAACCAAATCCTAAGCCTAATCCTAAACCTAACCTAACCCTAATCATAACGTCAATCCTAAATGTAACGCTAAACATAACAATAACCCTACCCTAACACTAATACTGACCCTAACTCTCACCCAAACCCTAACCTCTAACCCTAACCCCTAACCCTAACCCTAACACTAACACTAACCCTAAACCTATTGCTAACCTTAACCCAAAACTACCAGAAAACCTATTGTGGTTTCTTTGGGAAAGCAAGCAGTTAGTACAGATGTGACACATATATTTCTCAGCAATGTGACTGACATTGATGCAACAATCCTTTTACATACAACTCATGAAGACCTTTGTGAAATGAGAAATGCTAATGTTCTTTCATTTTAGCTACAGTAACAAGCTATACCTGACCCTGACCCTAATGCTAACACTAACCCTCACCCTAACGCTAACTCTAACTCTTACCCTAACATAATCCAAATCCTAACCCTAAACCTAATGATAATGCAATCCGTAACCCTAACCTTAACTCTAAAACTAAACTTAACCCTATCCCTAACTCCAACCCCAAAACTATCCCTAACCCTCCCCCTAATGATAAAGCTAACTCTCACACTATCCTAATCCAAACCCTAACCCTACACTACCCTTCATCCTAACTTTGCCCATAACTTCACCCTAATATAATCCAAACCATAACCCTAAACCTAACCCTAAACTTCACCCTAACCCTAACCCTCTCACCATAAGCTAATCCAAATCCTAAACGTAACCCTAAACCTAACTTTAGTCATATCACTAATCCTAAATCTAAAGCTAACCATAACAGTAACCCTACCCTAACACTAACCCTAACCCTAAATCTTACACAAACCCTAAACCCTAAACTTAACCCCTAACTCTAAACCTAACACTAACCCTAACCCTAACACAAGCCTTAAACCTAAACCTAACCCTATCGCTAACCCTAACCCAAACACTACCAGAAAACCTACTGTGTTTTCTTTGGGAAAGCAAGGACTTAGTACAGATGTAACACATATTTATCTCTGCAGCCTGACTGAAACTGATGACACAGCCCTTTTACATACAACTCATAAAGACCTTTGTGAAATGAGAAATGCTATTGTTCTTTCGTTTTAACTACAGTAACAACCTATACCTGACCCTAACCCTAACGCTAACAACCCCTAACGCTAACCCTAACTCTCATCTTAACCTAAGCCAAAACTTAACCCTAACCCTTAAGCTAACGCAAACCCTAACCGTAAACTAACCATAACTCTAAAACTAACCCTAATTCTACCCCTATCTCTAACCATAACACAAACCCTAACCCTCACCTCAAAGCAAATCATAACTCTCACCATAACCTAATCCAAAATCGAACCATACACTAACACTAACACTAACCCTAATCCTAATCCTAACTCTATCACTAACCCTCACGCTAATGCTAACCTTAACTCCAACCCTAACCTAATCAAAACCCTAACCCTACTCTAACCCTCAGCCTAACCCTACCCCTAACTCTCATCCTTATATATTCCAAACCCTAACCCTAACCATAAACTAACCCTAACACTAACGCTGACCCTAAACCTAACCATAAAACACTAACACTAACACTAACACTAAACCTATCTCTAAGTCTAACCCAAAACCTGCAAGAAAATCTACTGTGCATTCTGTGGAAAAGCAAGAACTTATTAATTGATGTGACACACAATTTTCTTAAGCAACCTGACTGACATTGATGCCAGTCCTTTTACATACAACTCATAAAGACTTCTCTTAAATGAGAAATGCTACTGCTCTTTCTTTTTAACTACAGTAAGTAACTATCTCTTATGCGAACCCTAACCCTCATTCTAACACTAACCCTAAGTTTCACCCTATCCTAATCCCAAAATCTAACCATAAGCCTAACACTAACAGTAAACATAACGCTCAATCTAAACCTCACCTTAACACTAACACTAACTCTCATCCGAACCTGATCCTAAATTTAACCCGAAACTTAACCATAACCCTAACCCTTAACCCTTATCCGAAGCCTAACCCTATCTGTAAGCCTAACACTATCGCCTAACCCCTAACACCTAACCCTAACAGTAACCCTAACCCTAACCTAAGCCTAACTCTAACTCTAACCCTAAACCTGAACCCTAATCCTAAGACTAAACCTACCCCTAGCCCTAACACTAACCCTAACCCTAACCCTAACTCCTAACCCTAACTGTAACCCTAACCGTAAATCTACCCCTAGCCCTATCGCTAACCTTAACCCAAACCCTACCAGAAAACCTACTGTGCTTTGTATGGGAAAGCATGCACTCAGTAAAAGATGTGAAATATTTTTCTTAAGCAATCTTACTGACTTTGATGCCACAGTCCCTTTACACACAACTCAAAAAGACCTTTGTGAAATAAGAAATTCTACTGTTTTCTTCATTTTAACTACAGTAAGTGACTATCCCTAACCCTAATCCTAACCCGAACTCTAACACCTAACCCTAACAGTCCCCTTAACGTTAACAATCCCCAACACTAACCCTAACTGTAACCCTAACCTAACCTAACACTGACATTAACCCTAAACCTAACACTAACCCTAACCCTAACCCAAAAACTAATCCCAACCCCACCCCTAACTCTAACACTAAACTAAACCCTGACCCTAAACTAACCCCTAATACAGAATGCTAACCCTAACCCTAACCCCTAACCCTAACCATAACCCTAACACCTAACCATGACAATAAACTTAACCCTAACCCTAACCCCAACCCCTAACCCTAACCCTAACACTAACCCTAATCCTAACACTAACCTTAACCCTAACTCTCACCCTAACCTAACCCAAAGCCTAACCCTAACCCTAATCCAGACCCTAACCCTAACCCTAACCCTAAACATAATCCTAACCCTTGATATCCCCAACCTCAACCATAAACCTAAACCTAACCCTATTTCTAACTACAGTAAATACCTCTCCCAAACTCTAACCCTATCCCTGTCCCTAATCCTAACCCTCACTCTAACCCTAATCCAAACACTAACCCTAAACCTCACTCTAACCCTTAACCT
>NW_008340041.1:77428-91587 GCF_000622305.1 Nannospalax galili
ATCCCTTGCCCTAGTCCTAGTCCTAGCACTTTTCCTAGCCCTAGCCATAACCCTAACCCTAACCCCTGAACCTAACACTAACCCTAACCCATAACCCTAACACTAACACTAACCCAAAACCTAACTCTACACTAACACTAACGCTAACCCTAACTGTAACCTTAACACTAACTCTAAACCTAACCCTAACCCTATCGCTAAACCTAACCCAACCACTACGAGAAAACCTACTTTGCTTTCTATAGGAAAGCAAGGACTTAGTACAGATGTGACCCATATTTTTCTCAGAAACCTGACTGACATTGATGTTACAGTCCATTTACCTACTATGGGGAGGCTGCGCTCTCTCTGGGCACAGGGTGCGCTCACTCCCTGTGGATCCACAGACTGCTCTGGGAAGCGGCTGCTCTGGGAGCGGCACAGCGGATCCACAGACTTCCCTGGGAAGCTGCAGCTCCGGGAGCAGCGGGTGCCCTTCAGGCTTTCCTTGCGGCTCGGCCCCGTGTCTCTGGAGCTGGCGACAGCTGGTTGCTGTCGCAACTTCTCTGGTGCTGAGAGCTTACTCTGCTACTGGAGCATTGTCCAGCCGGAATCCCGTCTCTATTTCATCCGTGTACCGTTCCTCAGGATGCGAGGCTCCTGGCCACTGAGCCACGCAGGGAAGGAGTATGGAGACGGCGAAAGCTAGTGTCCATGGGTCGGTAACGGAGAGTGCTGCCCTCCTGGGGCGATCAGGTCGCCGGTACACAAGACTCAAGGCTTGGCTCAGTCTGTGCTTACAGCTTTATTCTCTCTGGGACCCAATCTCTGGGATCCAGTCTCTGACACAATCTCCCAATATTAAGAGAAGGCTAGGATATTTTTATACCATGGGGGTAGTGGTAAAAGCTTTGGCTGTTAGATGCTTTGTGAGGCATTCTATTTACATGTGGAAGTGGATTTCTGCCACACTGCTAGACTGCTGGCCGCCTGTAAAAATCACACAGGAAGGCATGGTATGCCTAGAGCCAAAGGCGATGTTTATGTTAGGCCATTTGTGGCGGCCACTTCAAAGGGAGAGGCAGGAAAGATGCCAGGAAGACATCTTGCTATGAAAGAAGCCCGCAGCACATAACCCGAGCTGCATGAGCAGTCTGGTGTGAAGGGGCTTCGACTTTGCATAACAGAGATCTCCCAACAACATACAACTCATAAAGACCTTTGTGAAATGAGAAATGCTAGTGTTCTTTCATTTTAAATACAGTAGCAACCTATACCTGACCCTAACCGTAATGCTAACACTAACCCTCACCCTAACGCTAACCCTAACTCTCACCCTAACCTAATCCAAAACCTAACCCTATCACTAACTCTAACGCAAACCCTAACCCTAACCCTAACCACAACCCTCTCCCTAACTCTAACCCTAACACTAACCCTAACCCTCAGCCTAATGCTAACACTCTCACCCTAACCTAATCCAAACCCTAACCCTACACTAACCCTCAACCTAACCCTACCCCTAACTTCACCCTAACCTACTCCAAACCCTAAACCAATGCTAATGCTAACGCTAAACCTAAATCTAAGACCCACACTAACCCTAACCTTCACCCTAACCCCAACCCAAACTCTCAACATAACCTAATCCAAATCCTAAGCCTAATCCTAACCCTAACCCTAATCATAATGCCAATCCTAAATCTAATGCTAACCATAACCCTAACCCTAAACTAACACTAACTCTAACCCTAACTCTCACTCAAACCTTAAACTCTAACCCTAACCCCTAACCCTAACCCTAACACTAACCCTAAACATAACCCTAACCCTAACCCTATAGCTAACCTTAACCCAAAACTACCAGGAAACCTACTGTGGTTTCTTTGGGAAAGCAAGCAGTCAGTACAGATGTGACACATATTTTTCTCAGCAGCATGACTGACATTGATGCCACAGTTGATTTACATACAACTCATGAAGACAATTGTGAAATGAGAAATGCTACTGTTCTTTCATATTAACTAGAGTAACAAGCTATACCTGACCCTAACCCTAATGCTAACACTAACCCTCACCCTAACACTAACCCTAACTCTCACCTTAACCTAATCCAAACCCTAACACTAAACCTAATGATAATGCAATCCTTAACCTTAACCCTAACTCTAAAACTAACCCTAATCCTATCCCTAACTCTAACCCAAACACTATCCCTAACCCTCCCCCTAATGCTAAAGCTAACTCTCACACTAACCTAATTCAAACCCTAAACCTACACAACCCTTCACCCTAACTTTGCCCCGAAATTCACCCTAACATAACCAAAAACATAACCCTAACCCTAACCCTAACTCTCACCATAAGCTAATCCAAATCAGAAACCTAACCCTAAACCTAACCTTAGTCATATCACTAATCCTAAATCTAAAGCTATCCGTAACCATAACCCTATGCTAAACCTAACCCTAACCCTAACTCTAACCCAAATGCTAAGCCCTAAACTTAACCCCTAACCCTAACACTAATGCTAACCCTAACCCTAACACTAACCCTAAACCTAAACCTAACCCTATCACTAAACCTAACCCAAACACTACCAGAAAACCTACTGTGCTTTCTTTGGGAAACCAAGCACTTACTACAGATGTGACACATATTTTTCTCAGCAGCCTGACTAAAACTGATGCCACAGTCCTTTGACATACAACTCATAAAGACTTTTGTGAAATGAGAAATGCTACTGTTCCTTCATTTTAACTACAGTAACAACCTATACCTGACCCTAACCATAACCCTAATGCAAACACTAACCCTAGCCCTAATGCAAACCCTAACTCTCATCTTAACCTAATCCAAACCATAACCCTAACCCTTAAGTTAACGGAAACCCTAACCCTAACATAACCATAACTCTAAAACTAACCCTAACTCTATCCCTACCTCCATCCCTAACACTAACCCTAACCCTCACCTCACCGCTAAACCTAACTCTCACCCTAACCTAATCCAAAACCTAACCCTACCCTAGCCCTAACCCTAATCCTAATCCTAACTCTATCCCTAACCCTCATGCTAATGCTAACCTTAACTCTCACACTAACCTAATCAAAACCCTAACCCTACTCTAACCGTCAGCCTAACCTTACCTCTAACTCTCATCCTTATATAATCCAAACTCTAACCCTAACCATAAAATAACTCTAACCCTAACGCTAACCCTAAACCTAATCTTAACCCTAACACTAACACTAACACTAACACTAACACTAACACTAACACTACACCTGTTGATAACTCTAATCCAAAACCTACGAGAAAACCTGCTGTGCATTCTGTGGAAAAGCAAGAACTTAGTAATAGATGTGACACATAATTGTCTTAAGCAACATGACAGACATTGATGCCAGTCCTTTTACATAAAACTCATAGACTTTTCTTAAATAAGAAATGCTACTGCTCTATCTTTTTAACTACAGTAAGTAATTTTCTCTAACCTGAACCCTAACCCTCATCCTAACACTAACCCTAAGTTTCACCCTGACCTAATCCAAACTCTAACAATAAGCCTAACACTACCAGTAAACAACGCTAAATCTAAACCTCACCTTAACACTAACACTAACACTCACCAGAACCTGATCCTAAGCCTAACCCTAATCCTAAACATAATCCTAACTCTCAACCATAATCCTAAGCCTAACACGATCCATAAGCCTTACACTATCGCCTAACCCCTAACACCTAACCCTAACCATAACCCTAACCCTAACCCTAACATAGCCTTAACCCTAACCCTAACTCTAACCCTAAACCCTAACCCTAATCCTAAGACTAAACATACCCCTAACCATAACACTAAGCCTAGCCCTAACCCTAACCCTACCCCTAACCCTAACTCCTAACGCTAACTGTAACCCTAACTGTCAACCTACCCCTAACCCTATTGCTAACCCTAACCCAAACCCTACCAGAAAACATACTGTGCTTTCTTTGGGAAAGCAAGCACTCCATAACAGATGTGACACATATTTTTGTTAAGCAATCTTACTGACATTGATGCCAGAGTTCCTTTACATACAACACATAAAGACCTTTGTGAAATGAGAAATTCTACTGTTTTTTCGTTTTAACTACAGTAAGTGACTATCCCTAACCCTAATCCTAACCCTAACACCTTACCCTAACAGTAATCTTAACACCAACCCTGCCCTAACATTAACCCTAACCGTAATGCTAACCTAACCCTAACCCTAACGGTAACCCTAAACCTAATACTAACCCTAACCCTAACCAAAAAACTAACCCTAACCCCAACCCCTAACTCTAACACTAACCTTATCCCTGACCCTAAACTAACCCTTAACACAGAATGCTAACCCTAACCCTAACCCCTAACCCTAACCCTAACACCTAATCATGACAATAACCTTAACCCTAGCCCTCCCCTAACCGTAACCGTAACCCTAACCCTAACACTAAACCTAAAGTTAACCTAACACTAATCCTAAACCTAAACCTAACCCTAACCCTAACCCTAACTCCAAACCCTAACCCAAACCCTAACCCTAACCCTAATCGTAACACTAAACCTATCCCTTACCCTAACACTAACTCCTATCCCTTAACCCTAACTATAACCCTCACCCTAAACCTAACCCTAAACGTATTGCTAACCCAAATTGAAACCCTATCAGAAAACCTACTATGCTTTCTGTGGGAAACCAAGCACTCAGTAACAGATTTGACGTATATTTTTCTTAAGCAAACTTACTGACATTCATCCCACAGTCCCTTTACATACAACTCATGAAGACCTTTGTGAAATGAGAAATTCTACTGTTTTTTTCGTTTTAACTACAGTAAGTGACCATCCCTTAACTTAACCCTCGCCCTAACCCTAACCCTAACCTAACCCTAACCCTAACACATAACCCTAACACTAACCTTAACCCTAACTCTCCCCTAACGCTAACTCTCAACCTAACCCTACCCTAACCCTAACCCTCATGTGAACGCTAACCCTAACACCAACCCTAACCCTAACCCTAAAACTAACCCTAACCCCAACCATCCCTTAACTTAACCCTCACTCTAACCCCAACCCTAACCTAACCCTAACCCTAACACATAACCCTAACACTAACCTTAACCCTAACTCTCCCCTAACGCTAACTCTAAACCTAACCCTACCCTAACCCTAACCCTCATGTGAACGCTAACCCTAACACCAACCCTAACCCTAACCCTAAAACTAACCCTAACCCCAACTCCTAACCCTGACCTTAACCCTAACCCTAAACTAAACTCTAACCCTAAACTAAACCCTAACCCTGAACACTAACCCTAACACTAACCCTAACCCTAACACTAACCCCTAAATCTAACCCTCTCCCAAACCATAACCCTAAACCTGTCCTAACCATAACCCTAACCTTAAGTCTAACACCTAACCTTTATCCTAACCCTAACGTTAACCCTCCCCTAATACTAACCATAACCCTAAACCTACCTTAACACTAACCTTAACCCTAACCGTAAATTTACCCCCAGACCCCATGCTAACCCGAAATCTAACACTAATCCTAACCCTTTACCTAACCCTAAACCTAACACCTAACCCTAACACTAACCTTAACCCTAACCCTCCTGTAACACTGAGCCTAACGCTAACCATACCCTAACCCTAAACCTAAGGCTAACCTTAACCTTACCCAAACTCTAACCTTAACCCTAACCCTTACCCCCACACTAACCCTAACCCTAACCTTAACACTAATCCTAACCCTAACACTAACACTACTCCTATGCCAACACCAAGCCCAACACCAACACCAACACCAACCCCAGCACTAACCCTTGACTTAGCTGTAGCCCTTGTCCTAGACCTAGCCCTAACCCTAACCCAAACCAGTAACCCTAACAATAACCCTAACCCTAACATGCTAACTTAACTCCTAAGCCCTAACACTAACCCTAACACTAACTCTAATCCTAACGCTAACTTCTAACCCAAACGTAACCCTAACCCTACCTTAACCCTAACACTAACCCTAACTCCTAGACCTAACTCCTAACCCTAACCCTAAACCTAACCCTAAACCTAACTCTAAACCTATCACTAACCCTAACCCAAATACTACCAGAAAACCTACTGTGCTTTCTATGGGAAAGCAAGAACTTAGTAACAGATGCGACACATATTTTTCTTAAGCAACCTGATGGACATCGATGCCACAGTCCTTTTACATACAACTCATAAAGACCATTGTGAAATGAGAAATGCTACAGTTCTTTCTTTTAACTACAGCAAGTACCTACCCTAACCCTAACTTTAATGCTAAACCTAATCCTCATCATAATGCTAACCCTAACTCTTACCCTAACACTAATCCTACCCAAACCCTAACCGTAACACTAACTCTAACCCAAGCCTCACCCTAACGCTAACTGTAACTCTTACCATAACGTAATCCAAACCCTAACCCTACCATAACCCTCAGCCTAACCCTAACCCTAACTCTTACCCTAACATAATCCAAACCCTAACCCTACCCATAATCCAGTCCATAACCCTATACCTAATCCTAACGCTTGAAAACCCCTTCCCCTACCCTAAACATAAACCTAACCCTAACCCTAACTATAGTAAATACTTATCCAAAACCCTAACCCTAACCCTGCCCTAACATTAAGGCTAACCCTAACCCTAACCCTAACCCTGTCCCTAATGTTAAGCCTAACCCTAAACCTAACCCAAAAGCTAACCCAAACACTAACCGTAACCCTAACCATAATCCTAAACCTAAACTTAACACTAACCCTAATGCTAATCCTAACCTTCACCCTAATGCTAACCCTAACTCTCACCCTAACATAATCCAAAACCTAACCCTAACCCTAACTCTAACACCAACCCTACCATTACGCCAACCCCAAGCAAAACCCCAAGCCCAACCCCAAAAGCAGCCCTAACCCTTTCCCTAATCCTAGTCCTACCCCTTGTCCTAGCCCTTGCCCTAAACCTAACCCTTACCCTAACCCCTAAACCTAACCCTAACCCTAACCCCTAACCCTAACCCTACACTAACCCTAAGCCTAACCCTAACCCTAACACTAACCGTGAGCCTAACCCTAACCCAAGCACTACCAGAAAACCTACTGTGATTTCTTTGGGAAAGTAAGGACTTAGTAGAGATGTGACACATATTTTTCTCAACAACCTGACTAACATTAATGCCAGAGTCCTTTTACATACAACTCATAAAGACCTTTCTGAAATGAGAAGTGCTACTGTTCTTTCATTTTAACTACATATCAACCTATACCTGATCCTAACCCTAATGGTAACACTAACCTTCACCCTAATGCTAACCTTAACTCTCACCCTAACCTAACTCAAAACCTAACCCTAACACTACTAATGCTAAGGCAAACCCTAACCTTAACCTTAACCGTATCCCTAACTCTAAACCTAACCCTAACCCTAACTCTAACCCTAACACTAACCCTCACTCTAATGCTAACCCTAATTCTCCAGTCCCTAACCATGCCTTAACCCTCACAATAACCCTACCCTGTCTCTCACCCTTACCTAATCCAAACCCTAACCCAACCTAAACCCTCACCCTAACCCATTCCCTATCTCTCACCCTAACCTAATCCATTCCTGAACCTTACTCTAACCCTCACCATAACCCTAGCCCTAACTTCATCCTAACCAATCCTAACCCTAACCCAACCCTAACCGTAACGCAAACCGTAACCCTATCCCTAACTCTAACCCTAATACTAAACCTAACCCTCACCCTTACGCTTACCCTAATTCCCCAATCCCTAATCCTGCCCTAAACCTCACTCTAACCCTAACCCTAACTCCCACCCTAACTTAATCCAAACACTAACCCAACCTAAACCCTCACCCTAACCCCCTCCCTATCTTTCACCCTAACCTAATCCAAACCCTAACCCTACCCTAACCCTCACCCTAACCCTACCCCAAAATTCATCCTAACCAATCCTAGCCCTAACCCAACCCAACCCTAACCTTAACCCTAAACCTAAGTCTATCACTAACCCTAACCTTCACCCTAACCCTAACCTTAACTGGCATGTGACCTAATCCAAACCTGAACCCTAATCCTAAACCTAACACTAATCATAACGCTAATCCTAAATCTAACGCTAAACATAACCCTAACCCTACCTAACACTAACCCTAACCCTAAATCGAAACTGAATCCTAAACCCTAACCCTAAGCCTAACCTAACACTTACCCTAAACCTAACCCTAACTCTTTCGTTAACCCTAACCCAAACACTGCCAGAAAACCTACTGTGCTCTTTTGGGAAAGCAAGCACTTAGTACAGAAGTGACAAATATTTTTCTCAGCAGCCTGACGAACATTGATGCCACAGTCCTTTTACATACAAATCATAAAGAGCTTTCTGAAATGAGAAATGTTACTGTTCTTTCGTTTTAACTACAGTGACAACCTATACCTGACCATAAACCTAACACTAACAATAACCCTCACCCTAACGCAAACCCACTCACCGTAACCTAATCCAAACCCTAAACCAACATAAACCCTCACCTTAACCCCCTCCCTATCTCTCACCCTAACCTAATCCAAACCCTAACCCTACCCGAACACTAACCCTACCCCAATCCTAACCCTACCCTAACACTAACCCTAAACATATCCCCTAACCCTAACCACTAACCCTAACACTAACCCTAAACCTACCCCTAACCCTATTGCTAAACCTACCCAAACCCTACCAGAAAACCTACTGTGCTGTCTATTGGAAAACAAGCACCTAGTAACAGAGGTGACACATATTTTTCTTAAGAAACCTGACTGACATTGATGCCACAGTTCTTTGACTTACAACTCATAAAGATCTTTGTGAAATGACACATGCTACTGTTCTTTCGTTTTAACTACAGAAAGTACCTACCCTAACCCTAACCCTAATGGTAAACGTAATCCTCATCCTAACACTAACCCTAACTCTCACCATAACCTAATCCAAACCCTAAACTTACCCTAACCCTAACCCTAACCCTAATCCTAACTCTGACCCTAACCCTCACACTAACGCTAACCTTAACTCTCACCCTAACCTAATCAAAACCCTAACCCTACCCCAATCCTCAGCCTAATCCTACCCCCAACTCTCATCCTTACATAATCCAAACCCTAATCCTAACCCTAATGCAGACACTAACCCTAACCCTAACCATAACTTAACCATAACCCTAACGCTAACCCTAACCCCAAATGTAACCCTAAACCTATCCCTAACTCTCACCCAAACCCTACAAGAAAACCTACTGTGCATTCTTTGGAAAAGCAAGAACTTAGTAATAGCGTGACACACAATTTTCTTAAGCAACCTGACTTACATTGATGCCAGTCCTTTTACACACAACTCATAAAGACTTTTCTTAAATGAGAAATGCTACTGTTCTTTCCTTTTAACTACCATAAGTACATTCCCCTAACTCTAAACCGAACACGAACCTTAACTCTAACACTAAACCTAAACCTAACCCCAACCCTAACCCTAACCCTAACCCTAAACTTAAGCCTAACAGTAAACTAACCCTTAACTGCCAATGCTAACCCTAACTCTAACCGTAACACTAACCCTAAACCTCACACTAATCCCTAACCCTAACCCTAACCACAACCCTAACCCTACACTGACCCTAACCCTAACCTAAGCCCACCACCTAACCCTAAAAATAACCCTAACCCTATAACTACCCTAACATTTACCCTAACCCTGACGCTAACTTTAACCCTAAACCTAACCCTAACCCAAATTCTAACCTTAACACTAACCCTTACCTTACAATAACCCTAACCTTAACCCTAACCCTAACTTTCACCCGAACATAATCCAAACCCAAACCCAACCCTAACCCTAACCCTAACCCTAACCCTAACACTAATCCAAACCCTAAACCTCAAACTAATGGTAACGCTAACCCTAACCTCCACCCTAATGCTAACACTAACTCTCATCCTAACCTAATCCAAAACCTAACCCTAAGCCTAACGCTAATCAGAACACTAATCCTAAACCTAACGTTAACTCTAACCCTAAACCTAACCCTACCCCTAAATCTAACCCTAACCCTTTCACTAACCACAACCCAAACCCTACCAGAAAACCAACTGTGCTTTCTATGGGAAAGCGAGCACTCAGTACAGATATGACACATATTTTTTTAAGCAACGTGACTGACATTGATGCCACAGTCCCTGTACATACAACTCATAAAGACCTTTGTGAAATGAGAAATGCTACTGTTCTTTCATTTTAACTACAGTAATAACCTATCGCTGACCCTAATCCTAACCCAAACCCTAACCCTAACCCTTACCCTAACCTTAATACTAACCCTAACGCTAACCCTAACCTTCACCCTAACGCTAACACCAACTCTCGCCCTAATCTATTACAAATCCTAAACCTACCCCTAACACTAAACTTAACCCTAACCCTAATGATAATGCTAATCCTAAACCTAGGCTAACCTAACCCTAACCCTAAACCTATCCTAACCCTAAACCTATTCCTAAACCTAAACCAACTCTAAACTCTAACCCTAACCCAAAGCAGAACCTGAACCTTTACCCTAACCATAACCCTAAACTCTAACCCTAGCCCTAAATAGAATCCGAACCCAAACCCTAACCCTACACTAACCAGAACCAGAATGCAAACCCGAACAAGAACCCTAATCCGCACGCAAACCCAAAAACGTACCCGAACCACAACCCCGACACCAACCCCAACCCCAGCCCCATGCCCATCCCCAGCCCCAACCCGAACCCAAACCCGAACCCAAATCATAATCCTAACCCTAGTACTAGCCCTAGCCCAAGCCTAACCCTTTACCCTTAACCCTTAACCCTAACCCTAGCCCTAGTTCTAGCCTTCACCCTAGCCCTAGCCATAGCCCTCACTGTAACAATAACTCTAACCCCTAACCCTTAACCCCTAACACTAATCTTAACCCTAACCCTAACCCTAACACCTAACCCTAAACCTAAACCTAACCCTAACCCTAACACCCAAAACAACCCCAACCCCACACCCAACCCTAAACCCGAATCCTAAACTTAACCCTAACCCAACCCTAACCCAAACCCTAACCCTAACCCCTAACCATAACCCAACACTAACCCTAAAACTAACCCTAACCTTTAACCCTAAACCTAAGCCGACCCCTAACCCTAACCAGAACCCTAGACATAGTCCTAGCCCTAGCCCTAGCCATAGCTCTAACCCTAACCCTAACCTGAACCTGAACCCGAAGTTGAATCCTAGCCCTAGCCCTAGCCCTACCCTAACCCTAACACTAACCCGGCCATAACATGAAACCAAAAATGAACCCAAACCACAATCCTGACCCCAACCCCAAGCCCAGCCCCATCCCCATCCCCAGCCCCAACCTGAACCTGAACCCGAATCCTAACCCTAACCCTAGTCCTAGCCCTAGCCCAACCCTAAACCTTAACCCTTAACCCTAACCCTAACCCGAACCCAAACCCTATCCCTAACATGAACCTTAATCCGAACTCAAACCCAAACCCTAACCCTAACTCTAACCTGAACCAAACCCTAAGCCTAAACCTAAACCTAAACCTAAACCTAAACCTAGCCCTAGCACTAGCACTAGCACTAGCCCTAGCACTAGCATTAGCCCTACACTTGAGTCTTAACCCTAACCCTAAACCTAACCCTAACCCTAACACTAGCCCTAGCCCTAACCATCACCCTAACTCTCACCCTAACCTAATTTTAAAATTAACCCTAACATCTAACCTGAACCCGAAACCGAACCCAAACCCAAAGAGGAACCCGAATCCCTACCCCAACCCCATTCCCAAACCCTGCCCCAGCCCCAGTTGAGCCCCAGCCCCAACCCAAAACCTAACTCAATCTCAAACATGAAACCGAACTTGAACCCAAACCCTAACCCTAACCGTAAACCAAAACCTAGCCCTAGTCCTAGCCCTAGCCCTAGGCCTAGCCATAACCATAACCTAAACCTAACCTGAACCCAAACCCGGACCTATACCCTGTCCCTAACCCTAACCGTAACCCTAACACTAATCTCTCACCCTAACCCTAACCCTAACCCTAACCCTAACCCTAGCACTACCTCTTAATCCTAACCTTAAAGCTAACCCTAACCCAACCCTAACCTCTAACCGTAATGCTAAACCAAACCCAAACCCTAACACTAACCCTATCCTCTAACCCTAAGCCTAACGCTAAACCAAAACCTAACCCTAACACTACCACTAACCTGTAACCGAACCCAAACCCTAACTGAACCAGAACCCTAATCCTAACACTAACCCTAACCCTAAACCTAACCCTAACCATAATCCTACCCTAACCCTAACTTTAACCCTAACCCTAAGCCTAAACTCTAACCATAACCAGAATCTGAACCCGAACCCTAACCCTACACTAACCAGAACCTGAACGCAAACCCAAACAAGAACCCTAATCTGCATGGAAACCCGAAAACGCACCTGAACCACAACCTTGACACCAACCCAAAACCCCATCCCCATCCCCATCCCCAGCCCCAACCCAAACATGAACCCGAATCGTAACCCTAACCCTAGTCCTAGCCCTAGCCCTAGCCCGAACCCTTAACCCTTAACCCTAACGCTAGCCCTAGCCCTCGCCCTACGCCTAGACCTAGCCCTAACCCTAACAATAACTCTAATCCCTAACCCCTAACACTAACCTTAATCCTAACCCTAACACTAGCCCTTAACCCTAAACCTGAACCTAACCCTAACACCCAAAACAACCCAAACCACAAACCCAACCCCAAACACTAATTCTAACCTTAACACTAACCCAACCTTAACCCGAACCCTAACCCTAACCCTAACCCCTAACCATAACCCAGCCCTAACCCTAAAACTAAGCCTAACTTTTAACCCTAAACCTAAGCCGAACCATAACCCGAACCCGAAACGGAACCCTACACATAGCCCTAGCCCTAGCCCTAGTTCTAACACTTACCCTAACCCTAACCTGAACCAGAACCCGAACTTGAATCCTAGCCCTAGCCATAGCCCTACACTAACCCTAACCCTAACCCTAACCCAAACCCTATCCCGAACATGAAACTTTATCCGAAATCAAAACCAAACCCTAAATATAACTCTAAACTGAACCAAAACTTAACCCTAAACCTAGTCCCAGCCATTGAACTAGCCCTAGCCCTAGCCCTAGCGCTAGCCCTACCCCTGAGTCTTAACCCTAACCCTAAACCTAACCTTAACCCTAGCCCTAGCCCTAACCCTAACCCTAAACTAATTTAACCCTAACCCTAGCCTCTAACCAGAACCCGAAACTGAATCCGAACCCAAAGAGGAACCCTAACACCTACCCTAACCCAATTCCCAAACCCCGTCCCAGCCCCAGCTGAGCCACAGCCCCAACCTGAACCCTAACTCAAACTCGAACACACAACGGAACTTGAACCCTAACCCTAAACCTAAACCTAAACCTAAATCAGTCCTAGCCCTAGCCCTAGCCATAACCATAACCCTAAACCTAATCCAAACCCAAACCCTAACCTAAACCCTATCCCTAACCCTAACTGTAACCTAACCCTAATCTCTCACTCTAAACCAAACCCCAAACGTGACCCTAACCTCTAACCCTAACCCGAACCCAAACCCAAACCCAAACCCTAATACTAAACCTAGCCCTATCCCTAGCCTAGCACTACCTCTTAATCCTAACCCTAACGCTAACCTTAACCCAACCCTAACCTCTAAACCTAACCCTAAACCACACCCGAACACGAACCCTAACACTAACCCCAACTTCTAACCCTAACCCTAACCCTAAACCGAAACCTAAACCTAACACTAACCCGTACCCAAACCCAAACCCAAATGCTAACCCTAATCAGAAAGTGAACCCGAATATGAACATGAATGCCAACCCCAACTCCAAGCCCAACCCCAATCCTAGTCCCAGCCCCAGGCCCAAACCACACTCGAACTCAAAACCGAACACTAACCCTAACCCTAGCTGTATCCCTTTCCCTAGCCCTAGCCCAATCTTAACCCTAACCCTAACCATAACCATAACCCTAACCCCTAACCCCAACCTTAACA
>NW_008340041.1:91630-112585 GCF_000622305.1 Nannospalax galili
CCTAACCCTACCCTAACCCTCACCCTAACCCTACCTCTAACTCTCACACTAAACTATTCCAAACCCTAACCCTAACCCTAATCCAGAACCTAACCCTAACACTAACCCTAAACCTATCCCTAACTCTAACCCCAACACTAATGGTAACCCTCACCCGAATGCTAATACTAACTCTCACCCTAACCTAATCCAAACCCTAACACAACCCTAACCCTAACCCTAACACTAACACTAATCCAAACCCTAACCCTAACCCTAACCCTAACCCTAACTCTCACCCTAATGTAATCCAAACCCTAACACAACCCTAACCCTAAACTTAACCCTAAAACTAATCCAAACCCTAACCCTATCCCTAACCCTAACCCCAACCCTAAACCAACTGTAACCTCTAACCCTAACCCTAACACTACCCAAAAACCAAACCCAAACCCGAACCCAACCCGAACCCTAAGACTAACCCTAACCCCAACCATAAATCCTAACCCTAACCTTAACCCGAACCCGAACCCGAACCCTAACACTAACCAGAACTTGAAACTGAATCCTAACCCTTACCCTAAGACTAATCTTAACACCAACCATAATCTCTAACCCTAAACCTAACCCGAACCTGAATCCGTACCCTAACCCGAACACTAACCAGAACCAGAAACCTAATCCAAAGCCGAACCAGAACACAAACCTGAACCCCACCCCAACTCCAACCCCAGCCTCAGCCCCATTCCCAGTCCCAACCTGAACATGAACCGTAACCTGACCCCTTACCTGAACCCAAACCATAACCCTAACCCTAAACTGTAACCAAACCCTAACCCGAACTCAAAACCAAACCCAAACGCTAACCCTAACCTGAACCCTAACCAACCAGAACCCTAATCCTAACACTAACACTAAACCTAGCCCAATGCCCTAGCCCTAGACCTAACCCTAAAACCTTAACCCTAACCACAGCCTTAGCCCTAGCCCTAGCCCTAAACATAACCTTAACACCTAACCCCTAACACCTAACTCTGACCTTAACCCTAACCCAAACCATAACCCTAACACTAGCCTCTAACCAAAGCCTAATCCGAACTCAAAACCGAACCTGAACGCTAACCCTACCCCGAACATTAACCAAAGCAGAACCCTAATCCTAACACTAACAATAACCCTAAACCTAGCCCAATGCCCTAGCCCTAGCCTTAGCCCTAAACCTAAACCTTAACTTAACCCCAGCCCTAACCCTAGCCCTAGCCCTATGCCTAACCATAACCCTAACCCCTAACCACTAACGCCTAACTCTGACCTTAACCCTAACCCTAACCATAACCATAACCTTAATTCCTAACCCCCAACCCTAACCTTAACCCTAACCCTAACCCTAGCCTTAGCCCTAGCCCTAGCCCTATCCCCATCCCTAACCCTAACCCTAACCATAACCCTAAGGCCTAACCCCTAACCCTAACCTTCACCCTAAACTCTAATCCTAAACCTAATATTATCCCAACCCCGAAAAATAACCCAAACTCCAAACCCGACCCCAAACACAAAGCGAGCCCCAGCCCCAGCCCTAACCTGAACCCAAACCCGAACCCTAGCCCTAGCCCTAGCCCTAGCACTACCTCTTACTCTGAACCCTAACCCTAGCCCTAGCCCTAGCCATAGCCCCAGCATAGCCATAAACCTAAACCTAAACCTAACTGTAACCCTAAACCAAACTCCCAAGCCTAACCCTAACACTAATACTAACCCTAACCTCTAACCCTAACCATAACCCTAACCTGAAACCAAACCTGAACCCTAACCTGAACCATTACCCAAACCCAAACCCGAATTCAAACCTCTAACCTAACCCTAACCCGAAACCGAACCTTAACCCAAACCCAAACCCGAACCAGAAACCTACCCCTAACTCTAACAGTAAGCCGAACCTGAACCATAATCTGAACCCGAACCCAAACACTAACCTGCACCCGAACCCCAACCCCAACTGCAAACCCATCTCTGCCCCAGCCCCAGCCCCAACCAGAACACGAAACCGAAACAGAATCCTAGCCCTAGCCATAGCTCTAACCCTTAACCCTTAATGCTTAACCCTAACCCTAGCACTAGCCCTAGCCTTAGCCATAGCCCTAGCATTGCCCTAACCCTAACCATAACCCTAACTCAAACCCCTAATCCTAAACCTAACCCTGGGCCTAAACCTAAACTCCAACACTAACCCTAACCTGAACACAAACCCAAATCCATACCCTAACCTGAACCCTTACCCTTACCCTTACCCAAACCCTAAACCTAACACTAAACTCTAACCGAACCCTAACCCGAACCCGAACCTGAAACAGAACCTAAACACTAACACGAACCAGAACCCGAGCCCGAGCCCTAATGATAACTCTAACCCTAACATTAACACTAGCCCTAACCCCTAATCCTACCCTAACCCTAACCATAACGCTAAGCCTAACAACTAACACTTATACCTAACCCTAACCTTAACCATAAGCCCAACACCTAAACCTTATCCCTAACCCTAACGCTAACCCTCGCCTAATACTAACCATAACCCTAACCCTACCCTAACACTAACATTAATCCTAACAGAAAACTTCCCCTAACCCCCAATGCTAACCCTAAACTAACACAAACCATAACCCTAACCCTAACTCTAAACCTAACCCCTAACCCTAACACTAAACTTAACCCTAACCCTCACCTAACACTAACCCTAACCCTAACCCTAACCCTACTCTAAAACTAACCCTAACCCTAACCATAACCCTAATCCTAACCCTAACCCTAACCCTAAATGCTATACCTAACCTTGAACCTAACCCTAACTCAAACACTAACCTGAACCTGAACCCAAACCCTAATCAGAACGCAAACCTGAGCATGAACCCAAAACTGAACCCCAACCCCAGACCCAGCCCCAGCCCCAGCTCCAACCCGAACCTGAACAGGCACCCGAACCCTAAACCTAAACCCAGCCCTAGCCCTAGGCATCTCCCTAGCCCTAGCCCTTTCCCTACACCTAACTCTATCTCTTACCCCTGAACCCTAACCCTAGCCCTAGACCTAGACCTAACCTTAAGCCTAATCATAACCCTAACTGCTAACCCCTAATCGGTAACCCTAACCTTAAACCTAACCCTAAAACTACCCTAAACCTAACCCTAACACTAATACCAATCTAACCCCAACCCCAAACCCAACCCCTAATCCTAACATTAACCCTAACCCTAACCCTAAACCTAACACCTAACCCTAACCCTAACCCAGCCCTAAAACTAATCCTAACCTGTAAACCTAAACCTAAACCTAACCTCTAACACTAACCCTAATCCTAAACCCAACCCCAACCCAACCTCCAATCCCAAAGTTAACCCTAACCCTAACCCTAACCCTAACACTAACCTTAAACCCCAATCCTAACCGAAACACTTACCATAACCCTAACCCTAACCCTAAAACTAACACCTAAAACTTATCCCTAAATCTAACCCTAAGCCTAACACCTAACCCTTATCCTTAACCCTAATACTAACACTCCCCTAAAACTACCCAATAACCCTAACCCTACCCAAACACTATCCTTAACCCTAACCCTAAACTTATGCTTAACACTAAATGCTAACCCTAACCCTAACACAAACCCTAGCCCTAAACCTAACCCTAACCTAACCCTAACCTTAATGCTAACTATCCCTAATATGAACCCTAACCCTAACTTTAAACCTAACCCTAACCACAGCCCCTAACCCAAACCCTAACCTTAAGCCTAACCCTAAACTAACAACTAACCCGGAATTCTAACCCTAACCCAACCACTAAACGAATCCTAGCCCTAACCCCTAAACCTAACCATAACCCTAAACCTAACCTAAACCTAAGCCTAACACTTAAACATTATCCCTAACCCTCACCCTAACCTTCTCCTAATACTAACCATAAACCTAACCCTACCCTACCGCAATCCATACCCCAACACCAAACATAACCCCAGCCCAATCCCCATCCTCAGCCGCAACCCGAACCCGAACCCTAATCCATAACCCTAACCCGAAACCTAACCTTTACCCTAACCCTAACTCCTAACCCTAACTGTAACCCTAACCTTAAACCTACCCCTAGCCCTATCGATAACCCTAACCCAAACCCTACCAGAAAACCTACTGTCCTTTCCATGGGAAAGCAAGCACTCAGTAACAGATGTGACACATATTTTTCTGAAGGAACCTAACTGACATTGAGGCCACAGTCCCTTTACATACAACTCAAAAAGGAGAAATTCTACTGTTTCTTCGTTTTAACTACAGTAAGTAACTATCCCTAAACTTAACCCTAACTCTAACCCTAGCCCTAACTGTAACCCCAACTCTAACCCTAACACCTAACCCTAACACTAACTTTAACCCACACCCTCCCCTAACACTAACCCTCACCCTAATCCTACCCTAAACCTAACATTAACAACAACCCTAAACCTAACACTAACCCTGAACCTAACCCTAACCCTAACCCAATCCTAACCGTAACCCTAACCATAACCCTAAACCTACCCTAAAACTAAGCCTAACATCTAACCCTTATCCCTAACCCTTACCCTAAGCCTCCCCTAATACTAACCATAAGCCTAAACCTACCCTAACACTAACGTTACCCCAACCTTAAACTTAAGCCTAACCCCCAATGCTAACCCTAACCCTAACACTAACACTAAACCTAACCCTAAGCCTAACACCTAACCCTAACACTAACCTTAATTGTAACACTCCCCTAACTCTAACCCTAACCCTAACCCTGCTCTAATCCTAACCCTAAAGCTAACCATAACCCTAAACATAACCCAAAGTCTAACCTTAACCCTAACTCTTAACACACTCTAACCCTAACCATAAACCTAAGCCTAAACCTAACCCTACCCTAACACTAACCCTAACTGTAACTCCTGACCCTTACCAGTAACCCTAACCCTAATCCTAACAATAGCCTTAAACCTAACCCTAACCCTATTGCTAATCCAAACCCAAACCCTACCAGAAAACCTACTGTGCTTTCTATTGGAAAGAAAGCAATTAGTAACAGAGGTGACATATATTTTTCTTAAGCAACCTTAGTGACATTGATGCCACAGTTCTTTTACATACAACTCATAAAGATGTTTGTGAAATGAGACATGATACTGTTCTTTGATTTTAACTACAGAAATTACCTACCTTAACCCTAACTTTAATGCTAAACCTAATCGTCCTCCCAACACTAACACTAACTCTCACCCTAAACTAATCCAAACCCTAACCTTACCCTAACCCTAACCCTAATCCTAATCCTAACTCTAACCCTAAACCTCACGCTAGTGCTAACCTTCACTCTCACCCTAAACTAATCTAAACTCTAACCCTACCCTATCCCTCAGCCTAACCCTACCCCTAAATCTCATCTTTACATAATCCAAACCCTAAACCTAACCCTAATCCAGACACTAACCCTAGCCTTAACCCTCACCTAACCCTAAACTAACCCTAACCCTAACCCAACTCATAAAGACATTTCTTAAATGAGAAATGCTACTGTTCTTTCTTTTTAAATACACTAAGTACCTATCCCTAAACCTAACCCTAACCCTCTTCCTAACACTAACCCTAACACTCACCCTAACCAAATCCAAACTCTAACCATAACCCTAACACTAACAGTAAACCTAACGTTAAATCTAACCCTCACCTTAACGGTAACTCTCACCCGAACCTGATCCTAAACCTAATCCCAAACCTAATCCTAAGCCTAACACTATCACCTAATCACTAACCCCTAACCCTAACCATAGCCCTAACCCTAAACCTAAACCTAAACATAACTCTAATCAGTAACCCTAACTCTAACTCTAACCCTAAATCCTAACCATAATCCTAAGACTAATCCTATCCCTATCCCTAACACTACCACTAACCCCTAAACCCTAACACTAACCGTAACCCTAACACTAAACCTAACCCTGACACTATGGCTAACCCTAACCCAAACCCTACCAGAAAACCTACCTTGAAAGCAAGCACTTAGTAAAAGATGAGACACATATTTTTCTTAATCAACCTCACTGACATTGATGCCACATTTCCTTTACATACACCTCATAAAGACCTTTGTGAAATGAAAATTCTACTGTTTTTTCGTTTTAACTACAGGAAGTAACTATCCCTAACCTTAACCTTAACCCTAACCCTAGCCCTAACCCTAACACCAACCCTAACCCTAACACCTAACCCTAACACTAACCTTAACCCTAACCCTAAACTAAACCGTATACCCGAACGCTAACCCTAACCTAGCCCTAACCCAATCCTAACCCTTACCATGACGATAACCCTAACCCTACCCTAACCCTAAACCTAATATCTAACCTTTATACCTAACCCTTACCCTAACCCAACCCAAATACTAACGATAACACTAAACCTACACAAACACAAACGTTAACCCTAAACCTAAAGTTACCACTAACCCGCAATGCTGACCCTAACCCTAACACTAACACTAACCCTAACCCTAGCCTAACACCTAACCCTAACACTAACCTTAACTGTAACCCTCCCTTAACACTAACCGTAACCCCAACCGTGCTCTAATCCTAACCCTAAAGCTAACAGTAACCCTATCCTTAACCCAAAGTCTAACCTTAACCCTAACTCTTAACTAACTCTAACCCTAACCCTAACCCTAACCCTAACCTTAAACCTAACCCTACCTTAAAACTAACCCTAACTGTAACCCCTGACCCTAACCTGTAAGCCTAACCCTAATCCTAACCCTAACCCTAAACCTAAATCTAACCCTATGGGTAACCCTAACCCAAACCCTACCAGAAAACCTACTGTGCTTTCAATTGGAAAGCAAGCTATTAGTAACAGAGGTGAAACACATTTTTCTTAAGCAACCTTAGTGACATTGATGCCACAGTTCTTTTACATACAACTCATAAAGATGTTTGTGAAATGAGACATGCTACTGTTCTTTGATTTTAACTACAGAAATTACCTACCTTAACCCTAACTTTAATGCTAATCCTAATCCTCGTCATAACACTAACACTAACTCTCACCCTAAGATAATCCAAACCCTAACCTTACCCAAACCCTACCCCTAATCCTAATCGTAACTCTAACCATAAACGTCACAGTAATGCTAACCTTGACTCTCACCCTAACCTAATCTAAAACCCAACCCTAACCTATCCATCAGGCTAACCCTGCCCCTAACTCTCATCTTTACATAATCCAAACCCTAAACCTAACCCTAATCCAGACACTAACCCTAGCCTTAACCCTAACCCTATCGCTAACGCTAACCCTAACCCTAACCCAACTCATAAAGACATTTCTTAAATGAGAAATGTTACTGTTCTTTCTTTTTAACAACAGTAAGTAACTATGCCCAAACCTAAGCCTAACACTCATCCTAATGCTAACCCTAACTCTAACCCTAATCTAATCCAAACTCTAACCATAACCCTAACACTAACAGTAAACCTAATGCTAAATGTAACCCTCACCATAACGTTAACACTAACTCTCACCTGAACCTGATCCTAACCCTAACTCTATCCCTAACCCAAACCCTAACCCTAACTCTAACCCTAAAGCCTAACAGTAATCCTAAGACTAACCATATCCCTATCCCTAACACTATCACTAACCCCTAACCCCTAACACTAACTGTAACCCTAACACTAAACTTAAGCCTAACACTATGGCTAACCCTAACCCAAACCCTACCAGAAAACCTACTTTGAAAGCAAGCACTTAGTAAAAGATGAGACACATATTTTTCTTAAGCAACCTCATTGACATTGGTGCCACAGTTCTTTTGCCTACGACTCATAAACACCTTTGTGAAATGAAAATTCTACTGTTTTTTCATTTTAACTACAGTAATGATCCCTAATCTTAATCCTAAACTTAAACCTAGCCCTAACCCTAACCTGAACCCTAACCCTAACCCTAAACATAATACCTAACCCTAACCCTAATCTTCCCCTAATACTAACCCTAATCCTAATCCTACCCTAAACCTAACCCTAATGCAAACCTTAATATTAACACTAAACCTAACCCTAACCATAACCCTAAACCTAACTCTAACCCGAACACCTAAGCCTCACCCTAACCAGAACCCTCCCCAACACTAACCCTAACCCTAACCCAAACACTAACTTTAACCCTAACCCTTACCTAACACTAACCCTAACCCTAAACCTAACACTAACCCTAACAGTAACCCCTGATCCTAACCACTAACCATAACCCTAACCCTAACACTAACCCTAAACCTGACCCTAACCCTATCACTAATCCTAACTAACCATAACCCTAACACCTAACTTTAACCCGAACCCTCCCCTAACAGTAACCCTAACGCAAACCCTAACATTAACACTAACCCTAACCTTAACCTTAACCCTAATCCTCCCCTAACGCAAACCCTAACATTAACACTAACCCTAACCTTAACCTTAACCCTAATCCTCCCCTAATGCTAACCCTAACCCTAACCCTAACCCTAACCTAAACCTAACGCAAACCCTAACATTAACACTAACCCTAAACCTAACACTAACCCTAAACCTAACCCTAACTACAACACCTAACCCTAACCGGAACCCTAATCTAAACCCTAAACTACACCCTAACGCCGAATGCTAAACATAAACCTAACACTTACGCTAACCCTACCCCTAACCTCTAACCCTACCCCTACCCCTAACCCTAAACATAACCCTAACCCTAACCTAACCTTCATCTTAACACTAAGCCTAACACCTAACCCTTATCACTAACCCTAACCCTAGCCCTCCCCTAACACTAACCGTAACCCTAACTCTAACACCGAACTTAACCCTAAACCTGAATTTACCCCTAACACCCAATGATAATCCTAAACCTAACACTAACCCTATCCTAACACTAACCCTATCCCTAACCCTAACCCTAGCCCTAGCCTTAATGCTAACACTAACTCTCACGCAAACCTGAACTTTACACTAACGCTAACACTAACTGTAACCCTAACTCCTAACCCTAATCGCAAGCCTAACCCTATCCCTAAGTGTAACACTGTTGCTAACTCCTAACCCTAACCCTAACCATAACCCGAACCCTAAACATTACACTAAACATAACCCTAACCAGTAACCCTAACTCCAACCCTAACCCTAACACTGACCTTGACCATAACCTTCCCTAAAACTAACCCTCACTTTAACCCTACCCTATATCTAACCCTAACCCCTAAATCTAACCCTAACCCTAACCCTAAACCTAATTCTAACCCCAACACCTAATCCTAATCCGAACTTTATCCTTAACCCTAAACTAACCCCCAACTTGAAGGCTAACCCTAAATCTAACCCTAACCCTAACTCATAATCCTAACCATAACCGAAACCATAACCCTAACCCTACCCTAACCCTAACCCTAACCCTAACCCAACTCTAGTCCTAACCCTAACACTAACCCTAACCCTAACCCTAACCCAAACACTAACTTTAACCCTAACCCTTACCTAACACTAACCCTAACCCTAAACCTAACATTACCCTAACACTAACACTAACCGTAACCCCTGACACTAACCCTAACCCTAATCCTAAAACTAACCCTAAACCTAACCCCAACACTAGTGCTAACCCTAACCCAAACTCTACCAGAAAACCTACTGTGCTTTCTATTGGAAAGCAAGCACGTAGTAACAGAGATGACAAATATTTTTCTTAAGCAACCTTAGTGACATTGATGCCACAGTTCTTTTAAATACAGCTCATGAAGATGTTTGTGAAATGAGACATGCTATTGTTCTTTGCTTTTAACTACAGAAAGTACATACCCTACCCTTAACTTTAATGCTAAACCTAATCCTCATCCTAACACTGACACTAACTCTCACCCTAAACTAATCAAAACCCTAACTTTACCCTAACCCTAGCCCTAATCCTAATCCTAACTCTAACCCTAACCCTCATGCGAATGCTAACCTTCATTCTCACCCTAACCTAATCTAAACCCTAATACTACCCTAACCCTCAGCCTACCCCTACCCCTAACTCTTATCGTTACACAAACCAATCCCTAAACCTAACCCTAATCCAGACACTAACCTTAACCCTAACCCTAACCTAACCCTAACCCTAAACCTAACCCAACTCATAAACACTTTTCTTTAAACGAGAAATGCTTCTGTTCTTTCCTTTTGAATACAGTAAATACCTATCCCTAAGCCTAACCCTAACCCTCATCCTAACACTAACCCTAACTTTCACCGTAACCTAATCCAAACTCTAACCATAACCCTAACACTAACAGTAAACCTAACGCTAAATCTAACCCTCACCTTAATGCTAACACTAACCCTCACGCGAACCTGATCCTAACCCTAACACAAAACCGAACCATAACCCTAACCACTAATCATAATCTTAAGGTTAACCCATCCCTAAGCCTAACACTATCACCTAACCTCAAACACCTAACCCTAACAATAACCCTATCCCTAAACCTAACCATAAACAGAACCCTAACCAGTAACCCTAACCCTAACTATAACCCTAAACCCTCATCGTAATCCTGTCTCACCCTATCCCTATCCCTAACACTAACCTTATCCCCTAAACCGTAACACTAAATGTAAACCTAACCCTAAATCTAACCCTAACACTAAACCTAACCCTAACCCTATCGCTAACCCTTACCCAAACCCTACCAGAAAACCTACTGGGAAAGCAAGCACCTAGTAAAAGATGAGACACATATTTTTCTTAAGCAACCTCACTGACATTGATGCTACAGTTCTTTTACATACAGCTCATAAAGAACTTTGTGAATTGAGAAATTCTACTGTTTTTTCATTTTAACTACAGTAACAATCCCTAACCGTAACCCTCATCCTAACACTTAGCCACAACCCTAACCCTAACCCTCACCCTAACACATAACACTAACCCTAACCTTAACCCTAACCCTCCCCTTACACTAACCCTAACCCTAACCCTAAGGGTAACCCTAACCCTAACACTAACCCTAACCCTAACTCTATACCTAACCCTAACCCCAACCTCTAAACCTAACCCTAACCTTAACCTTACCCTAAACTACCCCCTAACCCCATGCTAACACTAACCCAGGACTTACCGTAACCCTAACCCTAACCCCTAACCCTAACCATAACCATAACCCTACCCTAAGCCTCACCCTAACACTAAGCCTGACACCTAACCCTTATCACTAACCCTAACACTAACCCTCCCCTCATACTAAACATAACCCTAACCATAACACTAACACTAATCTTAACCCTAACCCTATACTTACCCCTAACACCCAATGCTAATCCTAAACCTAACACTAACACTAACCCTAAACCTAACCCTATAGCTAACCTTAACGCTAACACTAACACTCACCCAAACCTGACCCTAACCCTAACCCTAACCCTAACCGTAACCCTTAAATCCTAACCCTAACCCTAAGCCTAACCATATCCCTAAGTATAACACTAACGCCTAACACCTAACCCCTAAACCTAACCATAACCCTAACCCTAAACATAACCTTAAACTTAACCCTAACCAGTAACCGTAACCCTAAACCCAACCCTAACCCTATACCTATCACTAATTCTAACACAAACCCTACAAAAAATCCTGCTGCGCATTCTGTGGAAAAGCAAGCACTTAGTAATAGATGTGACACATAATTTTCTTATGCAACCTGATTTACATTGATTCCAGTCCTTTGAAAAACACTCATGAAGTCTTTTCTTAAATGAGTAATGCTACTGTTCTTTCTTTTTAACTACTGTAAGTACTATCCATAACCCTAACCTTATCCAAACTCTAACCATAACCATAACACTAACAGTAAACCTAATGCTAAATATAACCCTCACCTTAACGCTAACACTCTCAGCCAAACCTGATCCTAAACCTAACCCTAACCCTAACCATAACCCTAACCCCTAACCCTAAACTTAAGCCTAACCCTATCCCAAAGCTTAACAGTAACCCCTAACCCCTAACGCCTAACCCTAACCCTAAATATAACCCAAACCCTAACTCTTAACCTAAACCCTAACCCTAAACATAACCCTAAACATAACACTAACACTAACTCTAACCCTAAACCTTAACCCTAATCCTAAGACTAACCCTATCACTATCCCTAACACTAACCCTTAGCCCTAACCCTAAACGTAACCCTAACCCTAACGCTAACACTAACACTAACCTTAACCCCTTACCCTAACCCTAAGCCTAACAATAACCCTAACCCTACCTTAACCCTAACCCCAACCCTACTCCTAACCTATCCCTGACCCAAACCCTATCCCTACCTTAACCCTAATGCAAACACTAACCCTAACCCTAACCCTAACCCTAACCCTAACCCTAACCCTAACCCTAACCCTAACCCTAACCCTAACCCTAACCCTAACCCTAACCCTAACCCTAACCCTAACCCTAACCCTAACCCTAACCCTAACCCTAACCCTAACCCTAACCCTAACCCTAACCCTAACCCTAACCCTAACCCTAACCCTAACCCTAACCCTAACCCTAACCCTAACCCTAACCCTAACCCTAACCCTAACCTTAACACTAACCCTAACGCTAACCCTAATCTTCACCCTAATGCTAACACCAACAATCACCCTAACCTAATCAAACCCTAAACCTAACCCTAACCCCCAAAACAACCCCAACCCCAAACTGTAATCCTAACCTTAACCCTAACCCAACACTAACCCTAACCCTAACACTAACCCTAACCCTAACCCCTAACCATAACCCAAAGCTTAACAGTATCCCCTAACCCCTAACGCCTAACCCTAACTCTAACCCTAAATATAACCCAAACCCTAACTCTAAACCTAAACCCTAACCCTAAACCTAACCCTAAACATAACACTAACACTAACTCTAACTCTAAACCTTAACCCTAATCCTAAGACTAACCCTATCACTATCCCTAACACTAACCTTTAACCCTAAGCCTAAGCTGAACCCTAACCCAAACACAAACGCGAACTGTAGCCCTAGCCCTACCCTAACCCTATCCCTAACCCGACCATAACATCAAACCGAATCCGAACTTGAACCTGAATTCTAACCCTAATCCGAACCTGAACCCGAACCCTAACGTTAATCGGAACTCAAACCTGAACCCTAACCCTAACCTGAACCTGATCCCGTACCCAAACCCAATACTGAAGCCTAACCATAAACCTAGCCCTAGCACTAGCACTAGCCCTACCCCTGAATCTTAAACCAAACCTAAACCAAAACTAACCCTAACCCTAGCCCTAGCACTATCCCTAGCCCTAACCCTAACCCTAACTCTCACCCTAACCTAATTTTAAAGCTAACCCTAACCTCTAACCTGAACCCGAACCCGAACCCAAAGAGGAACACGAAACGATACCCCAACCCCATTCCCAAACCCTCCCCAGGAGCAGCTCAGCCCCAGTCTCAACCTGAACCCTAACTCAAACTCAAACACGAACCCGAACTTTTACCTGAACCCTTACCCTAACCCTAAACCTAAAACTAGCTCTAGCCCTAGATCCAGCCCTAGGACTAGCCCTAGCCCTAGGCCTAGCCAAAACCGTAACCCTAACCCTAACCCAAACCTGAACCTGAACCTAAACCGTATCCCAGCCCTAACCATAACCCTAACCCTAAACTTTCACCCTAAACCAAATCCGAACCCTAACACTAACCTCTAACCCTAACCCAAAACCAAACCCAAATCCAAACCGTAACCCTAAACCTAGTCCTAGCCTTAGTCCTAGCCCTACCTTTTAATACTAACCTTAATCCAACCCTAACGTCTAAACCTAACCCTAAACCGAACCTGAACCCTAACCTGAACCATAACCCTAATCCTAACCTCTAACCCAAAACCTAACCCTAATTCTAACCATAAACCTAACCCTAACACTAAGCCAAACACTAACACTAACACTAACTCATACCCGAACCCAAACCCTAACCCCAACCTTAATCAGAACATGAACCCTAATACGAGCACGAACTCTAACCACAATCACAACCAGAAACCCAACTGCAACCCCAAACTGAACCCAAACACGAAACTGAACCCTAACCCTAACCTTAGCCATTTCCCTTTCCCTATCCCTAGCCCTAGCCCTAACCCTAACCCTAATCATAACCATAACCCTAACACCTAATCCTAACCTTAACCCTAAACCTAACCCTAGACCTAGCCCTAGCCCTAGCTCTAGTCTTAACACTAATGCTAACCCTAACCCTAACCCCTAGCCCCTAACACCTAACCCTAACCCTAACCTTAACCCTAACCCCAACCCTAACCACTAGCCTTAACCCTAAACCTAAACGTAACCCACATTCTAACCCGAATCTTAACCCGAACCCGAACGTGAACCTTATCCATAGCCCTAGCGATAGCCCTAGCCCTAACGCTAAGTCTAACCTGAACCCTAACCCTAACTCTAACCCTAAACCCAAACCCTTAACCTAAACCTAATCATAACCCTAACCACTAACCCTAACCCTAACCCCAACCCTAACCCATCCCTAACCTCTAACCTTAAACTTAACCATACCCAAAACTCGAACCCAAAACTCAACCCTAACCCTAACACTACACTAACCCTAATTCCAACCATAGACTCTAACCCTAACCCTAACCCTAACCCTAAACCAACCCTAATCTCTAACCCTAACCCTAACCTTAACCCTTAACCCTAACCCTAGACCTAGACATAGCCATAGTCCTAGCCTAGACCTATCCCTAAACCTAATCCTAACCATAACCCTAACCCCTAACCCTAACCATAACCCTAACCTCTAACCTTAATCCTAACCCTAACCTTAATCCGAACCCGAACCTGAACCATAAACTGAACCCTTACCTGAACCCGATCCCTAACCCTACCCGGAATCCAAAACTGAAACCAAACCAGAACCCTGACCGTAACCATAATCCAAACCCTAACCCAAACCCGAACCATTACTTGAACCCAAACCCTAGCCATAGCCATAGCCCTAGCCCTAACCCTAACCCTAACCACAACCATAACTCTAACCCTAACCCCTAACCCCAACACCTAACCCCTAACTCTAACCTTAACCTAAACCTGAACCCGAACTCTAACCCTAACCCTAACCCTAACCCTAACCCTAACCATAACCCGAATCTGAACCCAAACCGAACCCGAACCCAAAATGTAACACTAACCAGAACCAGAAACCGAACATGAACCCAAACACAAACCGGAACCCAACCCCAACCCCAGCCCCAGCCCCAACCCGAGTCCCAACCCAAACACGAGCCCTAACCTGATCCCTTACCCAAACCCGAACCCAAACCCTAACCATAACCATAACCCTAACCTCTAACCTAAACCTAACCCGAACTCGAAAACAAAACCAAACCCTAACCCTAACCCAAACCCTAACCAAACCAGAACCCTAATCCTAACACTAACCATAAACCTAACCCCAGCCCAATGACCTAGCCCTAGCCCTAAACCTTAACACTTAATCCTAACCCCAGCCCTAAACCTAACCCTAACCTTAACCCTAACCCCTAACCCTGACCTTAACCCTAACTCTAACCCTAACCTTAACCCCTAACACTAACCCTAACCCTAACTCTAAACCTAGGCCTAACCCCAAGAACAAGCCCAAACCCAACCCCAAGCCCTAATCCTAACCCTAACCCTAACACATAAACCTTACCCAGATCTAACCTTAAACATAACCCTTAACTCTAACCCGAACCATAATGTAAACCCCAAACCAAACCCAAAACTGAACCCTAGTCATAGCCCTAGCCGTAACCCTAGCCCTAACCCTAACCCTAACCTGAACCAGAACCTGTATCCTAGCCCTGGGCCTTGGCCCTATCCATAGCCCTAGCCCTATCCTAAGCCTAACTTTAACCCTAACCCTAAACCTAACCCCAACCAGAACCCTAACATGAACCCGAAACTTAACCCGAACCCAAACTCAAACCCTAATGCTAACACTAACCCTAAACCTAACCCTAACCTCTGAACCTAACCCTAACCCTAACCCTAAACTGAACCTGAACCCAAAACCGAACCTGAAACTGAACCCTAACTCTAACCCTAAAACTAGTACTAGATCAGCCCTAGCCCTAGCCCTAGATCTAGCAATAACCCTAACCCTAACCATAACCATAACCCGAACCCGAATCTGAACCCTATCCCTAACCTTAACCTTAACCCTAACCCTAATCTCTAAACCTAACCCGAACCCGAACCGGAACCCAAACCCTAACCCTAACACTAAGACTAACCCTAACCTCTACCCCTAACCTTAACCCTAGCCCTAGCACAAGCCCTAGCCTTAGCCCTAAACCTTAAACCTTAACCCTTAACCCTAACCCTAATCTCTAAACCTAACCCGAACCCGAACCGGAACCCAAACCCTAACCCTAACACTAAGACTAACCCTAACCTCTACCCCTAACCTTAACCCTAGCCCTAGCACAAGCCCTAGCCTTAGCCCTAAACCTTAAACCTTAACCCTTAACCCTAACCCTAATCTCTAAACCTAACCCGAACCCGAACCGGAACCCAAACCCTAACCCTAACACTAAGACTAACCCTAACCTCTACCCCTAACCTTAACCCTAGCCCTAGCACAAGCCCTAGCCTTAGCCCTAAACCTTAAACCTTAACCCTTAACCCTAACCCTAGCCCTAGCCCGAGCCCTAGCTCTAACACTAACAATACCTGTAACCCCTAACCCCAACCTCTAACACTAACCTTAACCCAAACCCTAAACCTAAACCCTAACCCTAACTCCCAAAACAACCCGAACCCCAAACCCAACCCCAAACCCTAATCCTAAACTTAACCCTAACCCAACCCTATCCAAAACCCTAAACCTAGCCCCTAACCATAACCCAGCCCTAACACTAAACCTAACCCGAACCTGAACCTAAACCCTATCCCTAACCCTAAGAGAAACACTAATCCTAAACTCTCACCCAAACCCAAACCCGAACCCGAACCCTAACCATAAACCATATCCTAGCCCTAGCCCTAGCCCTAGCCCTAGCCATATCCGTAACCCTAACCCTAAACCAAACCCGAACCCAAACCCGAACGTAAACCCTATCCCTAACCCTAACAGTAACGCTAACCCTAAACTCTCACCCTAACCCAAACCTGAACCATAACCATAACCTTTACTCTAACCCAAACCATAACCCAAACTCAAACCTGAACCCGAACCCTAACCCTAATCCTAAACCTATCCCTATCCCTAGCCCTAGCACTACCTCCTAATCCTAACCCGAACACTAAGCCAACCCTAACCTGAAACGAAACTCCAACACGAACCCTAACTCTAACCCTAACCTCTAACCCTAACCCTAAACCTAAACCTAACCCTAATGCCAACACTAACCCTAACACGAAACCTAACCCTAACAGTACCCCAACCCTAATCAGAAGGTGAACCTGAATACGAACACCAACCCCAAGTCCAACCCCAAGCCCAGCCCCAGCCCCAAACCAAACCCAAACACGAAACCGAACCTAACCCTAACTCTAGCCATGTCCCTTTCCTTAGCCCTAACTGTAGTCCTAGCCCTAGCACTAACCCTAATCTTAACCATAAACATAACCCTAACTCCTAACCCCTAACCCTAACCTTAACCCTAACCCTAACCCTAACCCTAGCCTTAGCCCTAGCCCTAGCTCTAAACCTAACATGAACCCGAACCTGAATCCTAGCCCTAGCCCTAGCCCTATCCATAGTCCTAGCCCTATCCTAACCCTAACCCTAACCCCAACCAGAACCCTAACCTGAACCCAAACCTTAACCAGAACCCAAACCCAAATCCTAATGCTAACACTAACCCTAACCCTAAACCTAACCTCTAAACCTAACCCTAATAATAACCCTAAACCGAACCCAAACCTGAACCCAAAACCGAACCCAAAACCGAACCCTAAACCTAACCCTAAAACTGTCTTTAGCACTAGCCCTAGCCTGAGCCCTAGCCTTAGATCAAGCCATATTCCTAACCCTAGCCTTAACCATAACCATAACAGGAAGCCAAATCTGAAACCTATCCCTAACCCTAACCCTAACACTAACCCTAAACTCTAACTCTAACCCTAACCCTAAACTCTAACCCTAACCATAACCAGAGCCAGAACCAGAACCAGAACCCTAATCCTAACACTAACCAGATCGAGAAGCTGAACCCTAACCCGAAGCCAAACCCTAATCCTATCCCAAACCCAAACACTAACCTGAACCCCAAGCCCAACCACAACCACAAACACAGCCCCAGCCCCCGCCCCAACCTGAACCCAAACCCGAACCCTAGCCCTAGTCCTAGCCCTAACCATTAACTCTTAACACTAACCCTAGGCCTAGCCCTAGCCATAGCCCCAGCATAGCCTTAAACCTAAACCTAAACCTATCTCTAACCCTAACCAGAACCCCTAACCCTAACCCTAACACTAAGACTAACCCTAACTTCTAACCCTAACCCTAACCCAAACCCAAACCTGAACCATAACCTGAACCATTACCCGAACCTGAACCTGAACCCTAACCCTAACCTCTAACCTAACCCTAACCCAAACCCAAACCCAAAACTGAACCCGAACCCTAACACTAATCCTATCCCATACCCAAACCCGAGCCCGAACCTTAACCCGAACCCAAACCGTACCCCTAACCATTACACTAACCCCAACCCGAACCCTAACCCAAACCCAAATCCAAACACTAACCCGAACCCCAACCCCAACCCGAACCACAAACAAACCCATCCCCATCCCCAGGCCCAGCCCCAACCCTAATGCGAACCTGAATCCTAGCCCTAGCCCTAGACCTACCTCTAGCCCTTAACCCTCAACCCTAACCCTAGCCATCGCCCTAGCATTGCCCTAACCCTAAACCTAACCCTAACCATAACCTTAACCCGAACCCCTAACCCTAACCCTAACCCTAACCTTAGGCCTAACCCTAACCTCTATCCCTAAACCTAATCAGAACCTGAACCCAAACACAAACCTGAACCCTTACTCTTACCAAAACCTTAACACTAACCCTAACCCTAACTTCTAACCTAACCCTAACCTGAACCTCAACCTGAAATCGAGCCCAATCCCTAACACGAACTAGAACCTGAACCCGAACCGTGGCACTAACACGGAATGTAACACGAACCAAAACCAGAATCCGAACACTAACCCTAACGCTAACCCATACCAAAACCCGAACCTGAACTCTAAAACTTACCATAACACTAACTTCTAACCCTAACCCTAACACTAACAAGAGCCCGTACCCGAAACTGAACCCGAACACAAACCCAAACCCCAACCCCAACCTCAAGCCCAACACTAGTTCCAGGCTCAGCACAAGCCGCAGCCCCAGCCTTAGCACCAACCTGCACCCTAAACCTAAACCTAACCCTAAACCTAGCCGTAGCCCTAGTCCTAGCCCATGCGTAGGCATAGCCCTAACACTAACACTATCCCCTAACCCTAACCCTAACCTGACCCAAAACCAAACCCGAAATTGAAACCTAACCCGAACCCAAACCATAATCCTAACCCTAAACCTAAACCAAACCCTAGCCCGAAATCTTAACCCTAACCCTAAACCTAGCCGTAGCCCTAGTCCTAGCCCAAGGCATAGCCCTAACACTAACACTAACCCTAACCCCAACCCTAACCTAACCAGACCCAAAACCGAACCCGAACCTGAAACCTAACCCGAACCCAAACCGTAACCCTAACCCTAAACCTAGAACTACCCCTAGCCCTAGCCCTAATTCATAACTCTAATCCTTTTGGGAAACACTGCTGTTAGGGTTGCAGTTTCTCCATGTCTGGATAGACCTGAGAGACTCGGTGCCTAATGGAGAAACTCCCCTTTTCAGCAGGGGGGGCCTCCTGCTCTCTTCCTGGCTCACCTTGAAGTGCCACCAAACACAGATGCCTTATCTGAAACATGACCTCTAGCATAGAAACTACCAGGTTTTTTCTATATGATAATCAGACACTGTCTGACAGTCTGGGACATAGAAGCTCACTGCCACATGTAAATAAAGCATACTATGAGCACCTATCAACTGAGGCTTTTGCTACTGCCTCCACACTATAAATTCTCTAGTTTTCCCACTAATAAACGGAGCTGTATCACTGTCTGGAGCTGAGCTGTTCTTACTGCCTGGAGCTGTGTCATTGCTGTTTCACTGCACAAGGGACCAGCCTGGGATCAGTCTCCCCAGAAGAGTTGTCTTCTGTCAGCACTCACTGGCCATCCTGACCATGTTCACCACTTCTGTTCTCCCTGCCCTGCCCGCGTGGATTGGGGGGCCAATGACCCGCGAGCACAAGGAGAGCCTCCCGCAGCTGGCCTGAGCCTTCCCGCAGCTTGGAGCCGAGCCCTCCTGCAGCTGCCTGCAGAGCCCGCCTGTGCCCGCCTGCATCCGCCTGCATAATCCTAACCCTAACACAACCCTAACCTGTAACCCTAAACCTAACCCTAACCCGAACCCGAAACTTAACCCTCACCCGAGCCCTAACCCTAACTTTAACCCTAATCCTAACCCTAACCCTGAATGCTATCCCTAACCCTGAAACTAACCCTAACTCAAACACTAATCCGAATCTGAACCCAAACCCTAATCAGAGCGCAAACCTGAAAATGAACCCGAAATCGAACCCCAACCCCAGACCCAGCCACAGACCCAGCCCCAGCTCCAACCCGAACCTGAACAGGCACCCGAACCCTAAACCTAAACCCAGCCCTAGCCCTAGGCCTCTCCCTAGCCCTAGCCCTTTCCCTCACCTAACTCTAACTCTTATTCCTGAACCCTAACCCTAGCCCTAGCCCTAGACCTAACCTTAAGCCTAATCATAACCCTAAC
>NW_008340041.1:112613-146606 GCF_000622305.1 Nannospalax galili
TAACCCTAAAACTACCCTAAACCTAACCCTAACACCAAAACCAATCTAACCCCAACCCCAACCCCTAATCCTAACATTAACCCTAATGCTAACCTAAACCTAACACCTAACCCTAAACCTAACCCAGCCCTAAAACTAACCCTAACCTGTAACTCTAAACCTAAACCTAATCTCTAACACTAACACTAATCCTAAAACCAACCCCAACCCCAACCTCTAACCCTAAAGTTAACCCTAAACCTAACCCTAACCCTAACACCTAACCCCTAAACCTAACCCTAAACTCTAACCCTAAACTTAACACTAACCGTAAACCGAACCTTAACCCTAACATTAACGCTAACACTAACACTCACCCAAACCTGATCCAAACCCTAATCCTAACAGTAACCCTAATCATTAACCCCAATCCTAAGCCTAAACCTATCCCTAAGCCTAACACTATTGCCTAACACCTAACGCCTAACCCTTACTATAAACCTAACCCTAACCCTAACTGTAATCCTAACCCTACTCTAACTCTAACCCTAACCATAACCCCTAACCCTAACCACTAACTCTAACACTAACCATAAACCTAACAGTAAACCTAACGCTAACCCTAACTCTCACACTAACCATGACCCTAACCCTACTCTAACTCTAACTGTAACCCTAAGCCTAACACGTAACCCTTATCCCTAACCCCATCCCTAACCCTCCCCTAATACTAAATATAACCCTATCCTTAACCCTAACACTAACCTTAACCCTAACCCTAAACTTACCCCTAACCCCCAATGCTAACCCGAAACCTAACACTAACCCTAACCCTAATGCTAAACCTAACCCTAATCCTACACCGAACACCTAGCCCAAACACTAACCTTAACCCTAACCCTCCCCTAACACTAACTCTAATCCTAACCCTACCCTAACCCTAACCCTAATGCTAACTCTAACCTTAACCCTAACCTAAACTCTAACCTTAACCCTAACCCAAACTCTAACCTTAACCCTAACACTTACCCTAACACTAAACCTTAACCCTAACTCTCACCGTAACCTAATCCAAAACCTAACCCAACTCTAAACATTACCCTAATCATAACATTAATCCTAAACCTATCCCTCACTCTAAACCTAACCCTATCGGTAACCCTAACCTACACCCTAAAAAAACACTAACTCTCACCATAACCTAATCCAAACCCTAACCCTAAACCTAAACATAACCCTAATCATAACATTAATCCTAAACCTACCGCTAACCGTAAAGCTAACCCTAACCCTAACCCTACTCCTAACCCTACTCTAAAACTAACCCTAACCATAACCCCTAACCCTAACCACTAACTCTAATACTAACCATAAACCTAATACTAAACCTAACCCTAACCCTATCATGAACTAATCCAAACCCGAACCATAACCCTAACCGTATCCCTAAACCTAAGCCTAAACCTAACCCTAATACTGCCACAACACTAACCCTAACCCTTACCCTAACCTAATCAAAACCCTAAACCCAACCCTAACCTTAATCCTAACCCTGACCCTAACACTAACCCTAAAAATAAACCTAATATTAACCCTAACCTTAACCCTAATGCTAACCCTAACATTAACCCTAACACTAACACTAAGCCTAACCCTAAACCTAACTCTAACCCTAACCCTAACCCTAACCCTAACGCTAATCCTAACCCTAACACTAACCCTATCCTAATCCAAACCCTAAACTTAACCCAAACCCTAAAGCTAACCCTAACCCTAACACTTAACCCTAACACTAAACCTAACCCTCACCTTAACTCTAAACCTAAGCCTACTACCCTAACCCTAACCCTAACCCTAACCCTAACCCTAACCCTAACCCTAACCCTAACCCTAACCCTAACCCTAACCCTAACCCTAACCCTAACCCTAACCCTAACCCTATCGCTAACCCTAACACAAACCCTACCAGAAAACCTACTGTGCTTTCTATGGGAAAGCAATCACTTAGTAACAGATGTGACACATAATTTTCTTAAGCAACCTGACTTACATTGATGCCATTCCTTTTACGTACAACTCATAAAGACTTTTCTTAAATGAGAAATGCTACTGGTCTTTCATTTTAACTACCCTAAGTACATTTCCCTAACTCTAACCCAAACACAAACCCTAACTCTAACCCTAATCCTAAACCTAAACCTAACACTCACCCTAACCCTCACCTTAACCTTAAGCCTAACACTAAACTAACCCTTAACACCCAATGCTAACCCTAACCCTAACTGTAACACTAACCCTAACCCTAATCCTAATCCCTAACCCTATCCCTAACCCTAACCCTAAACCTAACCCTGCCCTAAACCTAACCCTAACCTAAGCCTAACACCTAACCCTAACACTACCCCTAACCCTGAAACTACCCTAACATTTACCCTAACCCTAACACTAACCTAAACCCTAACCCTAACCCTAATCCAAATTCTAACCTTAACTGTAACCCTAAACCTAACACTAACCCTAACCCTAACCCAAACCCAAACCCGAACCCTAACCCTAACCCTAAAGTCTAATGCTACCCCTAACCCAAATCCAAACCCAAACCCTAACTCTAACACTAACCAGAACCAGAATCAGAACCTGAACAAGAACCCTAATCCGAACACAAACCAGAACACAAACACGAACCACAAGCACAACACCAACACCAACCCCAGCCCTATTCCATTCCCAAGCCCCAACTCGAACCTGAACCTGAATCCTAACCCTGACCCTAGCCCAACCCTAGCCCTAACACTTAACCCTTAACCCTAACACTAGCCCTAGGCCTAGCCCTAACATTAACCCTAACCCAAAACCTAACCAGTAACAGTAACTTTTACCCTGAACCTAACACCTAACCCTAAACCTAAACCTAATACTAACGCCCAAAACAACCCAAACACCAAACCCAACCCCAAACCCTAATCCTAACCTTAACACTAATCCAACCCTAACCCAAACCCGAACCCTAACCCTAACCCCTAACGATAACCCAGCCCTAAACCTAAGCCTAACCCTAACCTTTAACTCTAAACTTACACCGAAACCTAACCCGAACCCAAACCCGAACCATAGCCTTAGCCCTAGCACTAGCTCTAGCCCTAACCCTTACCTGAACCCGAACTCGAACTTGAATCCTAGCCTTAGACCTAGCCATACCCTAACCCTAACCCTCACCTGACCATAGCACGAACCCAAATCTGAACTCAAACTCGAAACCTAACCCTAACACTAATCTGAACCCGAACCCAAACCCAAACCCTAAACGTAGCCCTAGCACTAGACCTAGTCCTAGCCCTAGCCCTAGTGCTAGCCATACACGTGAGTCTTAACCCTAACCCTAAACCTAACCCCAGCCCTAGCCCTAGCCCTAGCCTAACCCTAACCCTAACTCTCACCCTAACCTAATTGTAACCCTAACCCTAACCTCTAACCCGAATGTAAAACTGAACCCAAACCCAAAAAGGAACCCGAACCCCTACCCAAACCCCATTTATAAACACCACCCCAGCCCCAGCTCAGCCCCAGCCCCAACCTGAACCCTAACTCAAAATTAAACAGGAACTTGTACTTGCACCCGAACCCTAACCCTAACCCTAAACCTGGCCCTAGCCCTAGATCTAGCCCTAGCCCTAGTCATAACCATAACCATAACCCTAACCCCTAAACCCTAACACGAAACTTAACTTTAACCCTAACCCTAGCCCTACCCTAGCCCTATCCCTAACCCTAGCACTACCTCTTAATCCTAATCCTAAACCAAACCGTAACCCAACCCTAAACTCTAACCCTAATGCTAAACCAAACATGAACTTAAACCCTAACGGTGACCTCTAACCCTAACCCTAAGACTAACCCTAAAACGAATGCTAACCCTAACACTAACCCATACCCATACCCAAACCCGAACCCTAAACCCAACCCTAATCAGAAGGCGAACCTGAATACGAACATGAACCCCAACCCCAAACCTAACCCCAACCATAGCCCCAGCCCCAGCCCAAAACTGAACCCAAACGTGAAAACAAACCCTAACCCTAACTCTAGCCATATTCCTTTCTCTAGCCCTAGCCCTAGCCCTAACCCTAATCCTAACCATAACCATAATGCTAACCCCTAACCCCTAACCCTAAACTTAACCCTAACTCTAACCCTAGCCCTAGCCCTAGCCCTAGTCCTAGCCCTAGCCCTAGCACTAACCCAAACCCTAACCATAACGCTAACCCCTAACCCCTAACCCCTAACACTAACCTTACCCCTAACCCCAACCCTAACAATTACCCTTAAACCTAAACATAACACTAAACCACACTCTAAACTGAACCTTAACCCAAACCCAAACCCTATCCATAGACATAGCCTTAGACCTAACCCTAACTCTAACCTGAACCCTAACCCTAACCCTAACCCTAAACCCAAACCCTAACCCTAAACCTGTCCATAACCCTAACCTCTAACACTAACCATAACCCTAACCCCACCCCTAAACCAACCCTAACCTCTAACCCTGACACTAACCCTAACCCTACCCAGAACCCAAACCCAAACCCTAAACCTAACCTTAAGACTAACCCTAACCCCAACCATAAGCTCTAACCCTAACCCACCCCTGAACCTGAACCCTAATCCTAACACTAACCAGAAACTGAACCCAAACTGTAACCCTAAACCTAACACTAACCCTAACCCTAACCCCAACCCTTACTCTAACCTAACTTAACCCTAACCTCTAACCCTAAACCTAACGCTAACCCTAACCCAAATCCGAACCTGAACCCTAACCATAACCCTAAAGTCTAACGCTACACCTAACCCAAATCGGAACCTGAACCCTAACCCTAACACTAACCAGAAACCGAACCCGAACCGTAACCCTAAATTTAACACTAAACATAACCCCTATCATAACCTCTAACTCTAACCCTAACCCAAACCCGAACCTTAACACTAACACTAACCAGAACCAGAATCTGAACGAGAAACCTAATCTGAAGCTGAACCCAAACACTAACCTGAACCCAAAACCAACCCCAACCCCAACCCCAGTCCCATCCCCAGCCCCAACCCAAACCCGAACCCTAACCCTAACCATAAACCAACCCTAACCTCTAACCCTAACCCTAATGCTACCCTTAACCCTTTAACCTAACCCTAGCCCTAGGCCTAGCCATAGCCCTAGCCTAGCCCTATCCCTAAACCTAATCTTAACATAACCCTAACACGTAATGCTAACCCTAACCCTAACACTAACCTCTAACCTTAATCTTAACCCTAAACCTAACCCAAACCTGAACCTTAACCCTAAACCTAAGACTAAGCCTAACCCCAATCATAAACTCTAACCTTAACCATAACCCTAACCCTAACCAGGACCAGAACCCTAACACTAACAAGAACCAGAACCCGATCCAGAAACCTAATCCAAAGCTGAACCCTTATATTGGGCCATTATTATTCCCCCTATCTGCGTGCTGAACCATGGATTTTTCCTTCCTCTGAGCTTAAGATCAAACCTGAGAGTAACCCAATCCTAAACTCTAACCCTAACCCTAACCCTAATCCTAATACTACCCTTAACTTTTAACCCTAACCCTAGCCCTAAGGCTAGCCATAGCCCTAGCCTAGCCCTTTCCCTAAACGTAATCCTAACCACAACCCTAACCCCTAACCCTAACCATAACCCTAACCCTAACCCTAACATCTAACCTTAATCCTAACCCTAACCCTAACCCGAAAACGAAACTGAACCCTAACCCAAACCCTTGCCGGAACCCGATCCCTAACCCTAACTTCTAAACTAACCCTAACCCGAATACGAAACCGAAACCAAACCAGAGCCCTAACCCTATCCATAACCCAAACCGTAACCCAAACTCAAACCGTAACCTGAACCCAAACCCTAGCATTAGCCCTAGCCCTAGCCTTAACCCTATCCTTAACCATAACCATAACCCTAAGCCTAATACCTAAGCCCTAACCCCTAACACTAACCTTAACCTGAACCCGAAGCTAACCCTAACCCTAATCTCTAACCCTAACCCTAACCCGAATCTGAACCAGAACCATAACCCTAACACCAACAAGAACCAGAACCTGAACCCAAACCTGAACCCTAATGTGAACCCGAACCCGAACACCAGCCCCGCCCCAGCCCCAGTCCCAACCCGAACATGAAACCTAACCTTATACCTTACCTGAACCCAAACCCGAAGCCTAACCCAAATTCGAAACTGAACCCGAATCCTAACCCGAACCCGAACACTAACCAAACCAGAACCCTAATCCTAACACTAACCCTAACCCTTACCCTAGCCCAATGCCCTAGCCATAGCCCTATCCCTAACCCTTAAGCCTTCACCCTAACCCCAGCCCTAGCCCTAGCCCTAGCCCTAAACTTAACCCTAACTCCTAAACCTAACCCTAATGCTAAACATAACCCTAACCCCAAGAACAAGCCCAAACCCAACACAAACCCTTAATCCTAAGCCTATCCCTAACCCATAACCCTAACCCAGCCCTAACCCTCAACCTAAACCTTACCTCTAACACTAAGCCTAACCCTAACTCTAACCCTAACACAACCCTAACCACTACCCTTAACCCTAAACCTAACCCTCACCCACACTCTAACCCAAACTTTAACCCGAACCTGAACCTGAAACCTATACATAGCCCTAACTCTAGCCCTATCCCTAACCCTAACTCTAACCTGAACCTTAGCCCTAGACCTAATCCTAACTCTAACCTGAACCGTAACCCTAACCCTAACACTAAACCCAAACCCTAACCCTAAACTTAACCATAACCCTAACCTCCAACACTAACCCCAACCCTAACCCAACCCTAACATCTAACTCTAACCCTACCCAGAATCCGAACCTAAACCCAAACCCTAACCCTAACCTTAAGACTAACCCTAACCCCAACCATAAACTCTAACCCTAACCCTAACCCAAACCCAAACCTGAAGACAAACCCTAACACTAACCAGATCCCGAACCCAAACACTAACCCTAAACCTAAGACTAACCCTAACCCCAACCATAAACTCTAACCCTAACCCAAACTCGAATCTGAAATTGAACCCTAGCCCTAATCCTAACCAGAACCAGGACCCGAACCGGAAACCTAATCCAAAGCTGAACCCAAACACGAACCTGAACCCCAACCCAATCCCAACCCCAACCCCACTCCAATCCTCAGCCCCAACCAGAACATAAACCCTAACCCTAACCCTAACTCTAATCCAACCCTAACATCTAACCCTAGCCCTACCCATAACCCTAACCCTAACCATAACACTAATCCTAAACCCTAACCACTAACCCTAACGCCTAACACTAACCTTAAGCCGAACCAGAATCCTAATCCTATCCCTAATCCCTAACCTTAACGCAAACCCTAATCTGAAACCAAACCCGAACCCAAACCCTAGTGCTAACATTAACCCTAACCCTAACCCTAACCTCTAAACATAACCCTAACCCTAAAATGAACCCGAACCCGAAACCAAAACCGAAACCAAAACCAAACAATAACCCTAACCCTAAAACTAGCTATAACACTAGCCCTAGCCCTAGCCCTAGATCTAGCCATAACCCTAACCCTAACCCTAACCTGAGCCCAAATGTGAACCAAATCCATAACCCTAACCCTAAACTCTAACCCTAACCATAACCTGAACCCGAACCCGAACACTTACCCTAACACTAACGAGAGCAAGAACCCGAACTCTAACCCAAAGCCAAAATCTAATCCTCTCCTGAACCCGAACACTAACACGACCCCAAGTCCAACCGCAAACCCAACCCTATCCCAAGCTCAGCCCAAGCCCCATCCCCAGCTTTAGCCCCAACCTGCACCCTAACCCTAACAGTAACCCTAACCCTAGCCCTAGCCCTAGCCTGAGCCCAATACCTAGGCCTAACCCTAACCCTAACCCTAACACTAACACTAACCCTAACCCTAACCCTAGCCCTAGCCCTAGCCTGAGCCCAATGCCTAGGCCTAACCCTAACACTAACCCTAACCCTAACCCCCAACCCCAACCTCTAATCATAAACTTAACCCTAACCCTAACCCTAACACCTAACCTGTAAACCTAAACCTAACCTCAAACCCTAACCTTAACCCTAAACCTAAACCTAACCCTAACCCTAACCCTAACCTTAACACTAAAACTAACTCTCACCCGAACCTTATCCTAACCCTAACTGTAACCCTAATCCATATCCCTAATCCTAAATCTAACCCTATCTGTAAGCCTAACACTATGGCCTAACACCTAATCCCTAACCCTAACAGTAACCCTAACCCTAAACATAACCCTAACCAGTAACCCTAACCTTAACTCTAACCCTAAACCCTAACCCTAATCCTAAGACTAACCCTATCCCCAACCGTAACACTAACCCCAAACACCTAACCCTAACGGTAACTGTAACCCTAAACCAGACCCTAACCCTAATGCTACCCCGAACTCAAACCCTACCAGAAAACCTACTATGCTTTCTATGGGAAAACAAGCACTTAGTAACAGATGTGACACATATTTTTCTTAAGCAACCTGACTGACATTGATCACAGAGTTCTTTTATATACAATTCATAAAGACCTTTGTGAAATAAGACATCCTACTCTTCTTTCCTTTTAACTAGTGTAAATACCTATCCCGAACCCTAACACTAACACTGTCCCTAGCATTAACCCTGACGCAAACCCTAAACCGTAGCCCTAACTCTAACCCTAACACTAACCCTAACCTTCACACTAAGCCTAACCACCAACCCCTAACTCTAAACTTAAGCCTAACCCCAACCCTAACAATTACCCTTAACCCTAAACCTAACACTAAACCACACTCTAAACCAAACCATAACATGAACCTGAACCCGAGCCATGTCCATAGCCCTAGCCCTAGCCCTAACTCTAACCCTAACCCTAACTCTAAACCCAAACCCTAACCCTAAACTTATCCATAACCCTAAACTCTAACCCTAAACATAACCCTAACCCCAACCCTAACCCAACCCTAACCTCTAACCCTAACACTAAACTTAACCCTACCCAGAACCTGAACCCAAACCCTAAGACTAACCCTAACACCAACCATAAACTCTAACCCTAACCCTAACCTAAACCCTAACCCTAAAACTAACACTAAACCTAAACCCAATCATAAAATCTAACCCTAACCCTAACCCAAACCCGAACCCAAACCCAAACCCTAACACTAACACTAACCAGAACCAGAACCCAAACGAGAAACTTAATCTGAAGCCAAACCCGAACACTAACATGAACCCAAAACCAACCCCAACCCCAACCCCAGTCCCAACCCCAGCCCCAACCCGAACCCTAACCCTAATCCTAACCCTAACCCAACCCTAACCTCTAACCCTAACCCTAATACTACCCTTAACACTTAACCCTAACCCTAGACCTAGGCATAGCCATAGCCCTAGCCTAGCCCTATCCCTGAACCTAGTCCTAACTATAATCCTAACCCCTAATGCTAACCGTAACCTAACCCGAACCTGAACCCTAACCCTAAACCTAAGAATAAGCCTAAACCCAATCATGAACTTTAACCCTAACCCGAACCCGAACCCTAACACTAACAAGAACCAGAAAAAGAACCCGGACCGGGAACCTAATCCGAAGCCGAACCCGAGCATGAACCTGAAACCCCAACCCAAACCCAACCCCAATCCCAGTCATCACCAGCCCCAAACCGAACCCAAACCCTAACACTAACCCTAACCCTAACCCAACCCTAACCTCTAAGCCTAATGCTAATGCTAACCCTACCTTTAACTTTTAAGCCTAACCCTAGCCCTAACCCTAGCCCTAGCCCTAGCCTAGCCCTATTCCTAAGCCTAATCCTAATCATAACCCTAACCCATAACCCTAACCATAAACCTAAACCTAACCCTAACCCTAACCTCTACCCTTAATCCTAACCCTAACCCTAACCCAAAAAAGAACCTGAACTCTAACCCACACCCTTTCCCAAACCCGATCCTAATGCTAACCCTATCTTCTAATCTAACCCTAACCCGAATCTGAAACCAAAACCAAACCAGAACCCTAACCCTAACCATAACCCGAACCCTAACCCAAACCCGAACCATAACCTGAATCTAAACACTAGCCATAGCCCTAGCCCTAGCCCTAACCCTAACCCATAACCATAACCCTAACACCTAAACCCTAACCCCTAACACTAACCTTTACCCAAACCTAAAGCCTAACCCTAACCCTAATCTCTAACCCTAACCTTAACCTGAATCTGAACCCAAACCCGAACCATAACCCTAACACTAACCAGAACCAGAACCTGAACCTGAACACTAATGTGAACTCGAACTCCAAACCCAGCCCCAGCCCCAGCCCCAGTCCATACGCCAACACGAAACCTAACCTGATACCTTACCCGAACCCGAACCTGAACCATAACCCTAAACCTAACCTCTAGCCTAACCCTAAACCGAATTCGAAACTAAACCCGAATCCTAACCCTAACCTGAACCCTAACCGAACCAGAGCCATAATCCTATCACTAACCCTAACCCTAAACCAGCCCAATGCCCTATCCTTAGCTCTATCCCTAATCCTTAACCCTTCACCCTAACCCCAGCCCTAGCCCTAGTCCTAGCCCTAACCATAACCCAAACCCCTAACCACTAACCCCTAACTCCAACCTTAACCCTAACCCTAAGATAACCCTAACCCCAAGAACAAGCCCAACCCCAAGCCCAACCGCTAATCCTAAGCCTATCCCTAACCCATAACCCTAACCCAGCCCTAACCCTAACCCTAATCCTTACCTCTAACCTTAACCCTAACTCTAACCAAACCCTAACCACTACACTTAACCCTAAATATAACCCTAACCCACACTCTAACCCGAACTTTAACCCAAATCCGAAACTGAACCCTATCCATAGCCCTAGCTCTAGCCCTAGCCCTAACCCTAACTCTAACCTGAACCCTAGCACTAACCCTAATGCTAAACCCAAACCCTAACCCTATACTTAACCATAACTGTAACCTCTAACACTAACCCTAACCCTGACCCCAAGCCTAACCCAACCCTAACCTCTAACCGTAACCCTAACCCTACCCAGAAACCCAACCTAAACCCAAAGCCTAACCCTAACCTTAAGACTAACCCTAACCCAAACTATAGACTCTAACCCTAACCCTAAACCAAACACGAACCTGAACCCTAACCCTAACACTAACCAGATTCTGAACCTGAACACTAACCCTAACCCTAAGATAACCCTAACCCCAACCATAAACTCTAACCCTAACCCGAACCCAAATCTGAACCCAAACCTTAACCCTAACACTAACCACAACCAGGACCCGAACCAGAAACCTAAGCTGAAGCTGAACCCAAACACGAACCTGAACCCCAAGCCAATTCCAATCCCAACCCCAGTCCCATCCTCAGCCCGAACCAGAACACGAACACTAACCCTTAACCCTTCACCCTAACCCCAGCCCTAGCCCTAACCCTAACCATAACCCCTAACCCTAACCACAAACTGTAACACTAACCATAAACCTAACACTAAACCTAACCCGAACCCTATGGCAAAAATTAACAAAAACCCTACCAGAAAACCTACTGTACTTTCTATTGGAAAGCAAGCACTTACTAAGAGAGGTGATACATATTTTACTTAAGCAACCTGACTGACATTGATGCCACAGTCCCTTTACATACAACTCATAAAGACCTTTGTGAAAGGAGAAATTCTACTGTTTTTCCGTTTTAACTACAGTAACTATCCCTAACTTTAACCCTAACCCTAACCATAGCCCTAACCTTAACTTTAACCCTACCACTAACCCTAACCCTCACCCTAACCCTAACCACTAACCCCTAACTCTAACCTTAACCCTAATCCCAACCTCACCCTAACCCTAAGCACTAACCCCTAACTCTAACCTTAACCCTAAGCACAACCTTAACAATTACCCTTAACCCTAAACCTAACACTAAACCACACTCTAAACCGAACCTTAACCTGAACCCGAACCCGAGCCATATCCATAGCCCTAGCCCTAGCCCTAGCCCTAACCCTAACCCTAACTCTAACCCGAACCCGAACCCTAATCCTAACTCTAAACCCAAACCATAGTCATAAACCTATCCATAACCCTAAACTCTAACCCTAAACATAACACTAACCCCAACCCTAACCCAACCCTAACCTCTAACCCTAACACTAAACCTAACCCTAACCCTAACTCTAACCCGAACCCTAACCCTAACCCTAACTCTAACTCAAACCATAATCATAAACCTATCCATAACCCTAAACTCTAACCCTAAATATAACACTAACCCCAACCCTAACCCAACCCTAAACTCTAACCCTAACACTAAACCTAACCCTACCCAGAACCTGAACCCAAATCCCAAGACTAACTGTAATACCAAACATAAACTCTAACCCTAACTCTAATCTAAACCCGAACCTGAACCCTAACCCTAACTCTAAACAGAAACCGAACCTGAATCTTCATCCTAAACCTAACACTAAACCTAACCCCAATCATAAAATCTAAACCTAACCCTAACCTTAAGCCAAACCCGAACCCGAACCCTAACTCTAACCTGAACCCGAGCCCTAACCCTAACCCTAAACACTATCCCTAACCTTGAACCTAACCCTAACCCAAACAGTAACCTGAACCTGAACCCGAAAACGAACCTGAACCTAACACGAACCCAATCAGAATGCGAACCTGAACATGAACCCGAAACCGAACCCCAAACCCAGCCCCAGCCCCAGCCCCAACCCCAGCCCCAACCCGAAACTGAACATGTCCCCGAACACTAAATGTAAACCAAGACCTAGTCCTAGCCTTCTCCCTTGCCCTAGCCCTTGCCCTATCCCTAATTCTAACTATTAACCTTTAACTGTAACCCTAGCCCTAGCCCTAGACCTAGCCCTAGCCTTAGACCTAACCTTAATCCGAACCAAAACCCTTACCCATAAGACCTAACTTTAACCCTAACCCTAACTCTAAACCTCACCCTAACCCCAAAACCAACCCCAACTCTGACCCCAACCCCAACCCCTAATCCTAACATTAATCCTAATCCTAACACTAAACCCAACCCTAAACCCTAACCCTAACTCTAACCCGAACCCTAACTCTAACCCGAACCCTAACTCTAACCCGAACCCTAACTCTAACCCGAACCCTAACTCTAACCCGAACCCTAACTCTAACCCGAACCCTAACTCTAACCCGAACCCTAACTCTAACCCGAACCCTAACTCTAACCCGAACCCTAACTCTAACCCGAACCCTAACTCTAACCCGAACCCTAACTCTAACCCTAAAACCTAACCCTAACCTTTTAACCCTCACCCTAACCCTAACCCTAACAGTAATCCTAACCCCTAACAATAACCCTAAACCTAACCCGATCCCTAAGCCTAACACTATTGCCTAACCCCTAACCCCTAACCCTAACCATAACACTAACCCTAAACTTCACCCTAAACATAACCCTATCCAGTAACCCTAACCCTAACTCTAACCCTAAAACCTAACCCTAATCCTAAGACTAACCCTATCCCTAACCCTAACACTAACCCCTAACCCCTAACCAAAACCATAAACCTAACCCTAACCCTATTGCTAACCGTAACCCAAACCCTATCAGAAAACCTACTGTGCTTTCTATGGGAAAGCAATCACCTAGTAACAGATGTGACACATAATTTTCTTAAGCACCCTGACTGATATTGATGCCACCGTCCCTTTACATACAACTCATAATGACCTTTGTGAAATGAGAAATTGTACTGTTTTTTTCATTTTAACTACAGTAAGAAACTATCCCTAGCATTAACCCTAACCCTACACCTAACCATAACCCTAACACCTAACCCTAACACTAACCTTAACCCTAACCCTCCTGTACACTAACACTAACCCTAACCCTAAACCTAATCCTAACCTTAACACTAAACCTAACCCTAACCCGAAACTTAACCCTCACAACAACCCCTAACTCTAACCCCTAACTCTTAACCCCTAACCCTGAATGCTAACCATAACGCTAACACTAACCCTAATTCCAAACCTAAACCTAACCCTAACCCTAACCGTAATCCTAACCCTACCCTAATCCTAACCCTAAGCCTAACACCTAATCCTTATCCCTAAAACTAAACCTAACCCTCCCCTAATACTAAGCATAACCCTAAACCTAACCCTAACACTAACTTTAACACTAACCCTAAACTTACCTCTAACTCCCAATGCTAACCCTAACCCTAAGCCTAACACATAACAATAACACTAACCTTAACCCTAACCCGTGCCTAACACTAACCCTAACCCTACCCTGACACTAACACTAACGCTAACCCTAACCCTAATCCTAAACCCAAAGCTAACCCTAACCCTAACCCTAACCTTAACCCTAACACAAACTCTAAACTTTAATCCTAACCCTAAACCTAATCCGAACAAAAACCCTAACCCTAACCCTAAGACTAAGCCTAACCACAATCATAAACTCTAATCCTAACCCTGACCCTAACCCCAACACGAACCCTAACACTAACACTGACTAGAACCAGAACCTGAACCAGAAACGTAATCCGAAGCCGAACCCCACCCCAAACAAAAACCCAACCCCAGTCACATCACCAGCACCAACCCGAACCCGAATCCTAACACTGACCTTAACCCTAAACCAACCCTAACCTCGAATCCTAACCCTAACACTAACCCTACCCTTAGCTTTTAACCCTAACCCTAGACCTAGGCTTAGCCATAGCCCTAGCCTATCCGTATCCCTAAACGTAATCCTAACGAATCCAAATTCTAACCTTAACCCTAATCCTTTCCCTACCACTAACCCTAACCTTAACCCTAACCCTAACTTTCACACTAACCTAATCCAAACCCTAACCCTAACACTAAAACTAATCCAAACCCTAATCCTAACCCTAACCCTAAAACTAATGGCAACGCTAACCCTAACCTCCACCCTAATGCTAAAACTAACTCTCACACTAACCTAATCCAAACCCTAGCCCTAAGCCTAATGCTAATCAAATGCTAATCCTAAACCTAACGCTTACCCGAACCCTAAACCTAACCCTAACCCTAACCCTACACGAACACTATCCCTAACCCTAACCCTAAATCTAACCCTAACCCTTTCGCTACCAATAACTAAATCCTACCAGAAAACATATTGTGTTTTCTACGGGAAAGCAAGCACTTAGTACAGATATGACACATATTTTTCTTAAGCAGCGTGACTGATATTGATGTCACAGTCCCTTTACATACAACTCATAAAAAATTTGAGAAATGAGAAATGCTACTGTTCTTTCATTTTAATTACAGTAATAACCTATCCCTGACCCTAACCCTAACCAAAACACTAACCCTAACCTTAACCCTAACACAAACCCTAACCTTAACCCTAACCCTAACGCTAACGCTAACCTTCACCTAACACTAACACCGACACTCACCCTAACCTATGCCAAACCGTAAACCTAACCCTAAGCCAAAACGTAACCCTAACCCTAATCATAATGCTAATCCTAAACCTAACACTAACCCTAACCCTAACCCAAACCCTACCCTAACCCTATCCCTACCCTAACCCTAACCCTAACCTTAACCCTAACCCTAACACTAACCCTAACTCAACCCTAACCTCTAAGCCTAAACCTAACCCTAAACTCTAACCCTAACCCTAACCCGAATTCGAACATGAACCTTAACCCTATCGCTAAGCAGAAGCAGAACCTGAACCTGAACAAGAAACGTAATCTGAACGCAAACCCGAACACGAACCCGAACCTCAACCAAAACCCCAACCCCAAACACAGCCCCAGCCCCAACCCCAACCCAAAACCGAACCCTAACCCTAACCCTAGCCCTAGCCCTAGCCCTAACACTTAACCGTTAACCCTAACCCTAGCCCTAGCCCTAGCCCTAACCCTAACAATAACCTTAACCCCTAACCCCTAACCCCTAACCCCTCCTAACCCTAAACCCTAACCCTAACCCCCAAAACAACCCCAATCCCAACCCCAAAAACCTAACCCACCCCCAAAAAGCCCCAACCCCAAACCCTAATCCTAACCTTAACCCTAACCCAACCCTTAGCCTAAACCTAACCCTTACCCCTACCATAACCGAACCCTAACCCTAAACCCAAGCCTTACTTTTAACCCTAAACCTAAACAGAATGCTAACCCGAACCCAAACCCGAACACTAGCCCTAGCTCTAGCTCTAACCTTAACCCTAACCTGAACCCAAACCCGAAATTGAATCCTAACCCTAGCACTACCCTCACCCTAACCCTAACCCTAATCCTAACCTGAACCTGAACCTTAACCAGAATCTTAACCCTAACCCTAACCCTAAACCTAACCATAACTGTAACTTCTAACCCTAACACTAACCCGTACCCTAACCCGAATCCAAAACTTAACACGAACCCTAAGCCAAACGTGAACACGAACCCAAAACCCAACCGCAACCCCAACCCCAGCCACAGATCGAGCCCCAGCCGCAGCCTCAGATGCAGCCCTAGACCCAGCACCAACCACAACCTGAATCCGAACCCGATCCCGAAACCCAACCCCAACTCTAACCTCTAACCTTAACCCTAACCCGGACCCGAACCAGAACCCGATCCCGAGACCTAGCCCTAAACCTAAACTTAACTCTAACACTACCCCAAACACAAACCCAAACCCGTACCTGAACCCTAGCCCTAGCCCTAGCCCTAACCCTAACCCTAAATCTAAACTTAATCCTAACACTAAACCTATCCCTAATCCCAACCAGAACCCGAACCCAAACCCTAATTCTAACCCATACCCATACACAAATCCAAAAACGAACCTTAATGTTAACCCTAAACTTAACTCTAACACGAACCCTAACACTAGCCCTAACCCTAATGCTAACCCTGACTGTAACCTCTGACCCTAAACCTAACTCTAACCATAACCCCAACCTGAACGAGAAACCGAACCCTAACCCTAACCCGAACCTGAACCCGAATCCAAACCCCAACCCTAAACCTAAACATAAACAGAACCCAAACCCAAACCTAAATCTTAACCCTAATCCTGACCCTATCCCTAACTGTAACTTCTAAACGTAACCTTAACCAGAAACCAAACACAAACTCGAACCTGAACCTGAAACCATACCCGAACCCGAACATGAACCATAACCAGAACCCTAATCCTAAATTTACTCCTAGCCCTAGCCCTAGCCCTAGCCCTAGCCCTAACGTTTAACACTTAACCCTAATCTTAACCCTAGCCCTACACTAGTCATAACCCTAGCCCTAGCCATTGCCCTAGCCCTGACCTAAATCTAACCATAACTCTTACCCCTAACCCCTAACTCCTAACCCTAAACTTAAACCTAACCCTAACTTTAACCCCTAACCTTAACCCTAACCTCTAACCCTAAACCTAAACCTAAGTAACCCGAAAACGAACCCAATTTGAATCCTAACCCTAACCCTAACCATAACCCTAAACCCAGCCTTAGCACTAGACCTAGCCCTAGGCCTAGACCTAGCCCTAACCCTAACGCTCACCCCTATCCATAACCTGATCCCTAACCCTAACTCTCACCCTAACCTAATATAAACCATACCCCTAACCCTAACACTAAACCTAACCCTAATCCTAAACTTAACCTATCACTAACCCTAACCCCTAACCCTAACCCTAACCCTAACCCAAACCCAAACTGTAACCTCTAACCCTAACCCTAACCAGAAATGAACCGGAAACTGAACCCGAACCTGAAGCCTATCCCTATCCCTAGCCCTAGCCCTAACTCTTAACCCTAACCCTAAGCCTAGCCCTAACCCTAGCCCTCACCCCTAGGCCTAGCCCTAGCCCTAACCCTAACCCTAACCCTAACTCTCACCCTAACCTAATGTAAACCTAAACCTAAACTTAACCCTAACCCAAATCTAACCCTAACCGAACCCGAACTCGAACATGAACCCAAATCCTAATCCTAATCACAACCCTAACCCAACACCAAAATGGAACACCAAACCAAATCCGAAACCTAACCCGAACCACAACATGAAATCCAACACCAACCCTAACTGCAGCCCGAGCCCCAGCCCCAGTTCCAAACCGAACCTGAACCGGAACCCTAATGATAACCTCTAACCCTAACCCGAAACCAATCTTGAAACCGAACCCGGACCCGAGGCCTTGCCCTAGCTCTAACACTAACCCTAACCTGAACCCGAAGTCCAACCCGAACCCCAGGCCTAGCCCTAGCCCTAGCCCTAACCCTAGCCCTAACCCCAACCCTAACCTGTAACCCCAACCCTAAACCTAACCCTAACCTTATCCCTAACCTCTAAACTTAACCCTAACTTAACACTAACCTGAACCCAAAAGCGAACCCTAAACCTAACCCTAACCCTAACCATAATACTAACCCTAACCCAAACCCTAACCCGAACCCTAGCACAAAACCGAACACTAACCATAGCCTAATGCTAACACTAACATTAACGTCTAACCTGAACCATAACCCTAACCAGTACATGAACCCCAAACCAAAAATGAACCTGAACCCAACCCCTAACCCTAATCCTAACCCTAAACCTAAACCTAAACCTAACCTTAACCTCTAACATTAACCCTAACCCCAAACTTAACCCAAACCTCTTACCCTAACCCTAACCCGAAACCAAACCCGAACAAGAAACCTAACCCGAATCCTAACCCTAATACTGACACTAAACCTAGCCCTAGCCCTAGCCCTGAGAATGAACCCTAACCCTAAACCTAAACCTAGCCCTAGCCCTAGCTCTAGCCCTAACCCTAGCCCCAGCCCTAGCAACCACCCTATTCCTAACCTCTAACACTAACCCTAAACCAAACCCTAACATGAACCCTATTCTGAACCCAAACCCGAACAACAACCTGAACCTGAACCCAAAACAGAACTCTAAACGGAACCAAAACATGAACCCTAACCTGAACCATATTCCTAAACCTAACATCGTACCCTAACCCTAACCCGAATGCGAAGCAGAAACTGAACCATATTCCTAGCCCTAAACCTAACCCTAACCCGATACCAAACTTGAACCAGAATCCTAACCCTAACACAAACCTGATGATTAATCTAACCAGAAAGAGAACCCTAACACTAATCCTAACCCTAAACCTTACCTGCAAACCTAACCCTAACTCTCACCCTCACCTGAACCCGAACCCAAACCTAAACCCTAACCTTAACCCAAACCCGAACCAGAACCCTATCCGGAACCCGCACACCAATCTGAAACTCAACCCAAACCACAACCACTGCCCAGCCCCAGCCCCAGCCCCAGCACCACCTGAACTGAAAACCGAACCTGAACCCGAAACCTAACCTGAACCAAAACCTTAACCCTAGCCCTAGCCTTAGCTGTAGCTCTTAACCCTAACACTCACCCTAACCCAATCCCCAGCCACAGCCCCATCCTTAGCCCTAGCTCTAATCCATAACCCTAACCATAACCCCTAATCCCTAACCCCAAATACTAACCCAAACTGTAACCCTAAACCATAACCCTAACTGTAACCCCAACCCAAACAGCAACCCCTAAATTTACCCCTAACACTAACCATAACCCTAACCCTAGCCCTAGCTATAACCCTAGGCCTAGGCCTAGCCCTAGCTCTAACCCTAAACCTAAACCCAACTCTAACCTTCACCGCAACCCTAAACTTTACCCTCACCCTAACCTAACGTAAACCCTAACCCTAACCTGAACCCTAACCCTATACCTAACCCTAACCAAATCCGAACTCTAACCCAAACCTGAACAGTAACCTGAACCCAAACCTGAACCCTAACCCAAAACTGAACAGTAACACAAATACCCACCCAAAACCAAACACTACCCCAGCCCCAGCGCCAGCCCTAGCCCCAGGGCCAACTGAACCCGAACCCAAACACTAGCCATAACCTCTAACCCGAAACTGAACCCGAAATCCAGGCCTAGCCATAGCCCAGCCCTAGCCCTAAACCTAACCATAACCCTAACACTAATCCGAACTTGAACCCAAACGCGAACCATAGCTCTAGACCTAGTGCTAGCCCTAGCACTAACCCTAACCCTAACCTCTAGCCGTAATCCTAACCCTAACCCGAACCTGAACCTGAACCCTAACCCTAACCCTAACCCTAGCCCTAGCTCTAACCCTAACCCTATCCCACACCCTTACCCAAACCTGAACCCTAACCATTAACCCCAACCTAATCCTAAGCCGAACCTGATCCTGAACCGTAACCCTAGCCCTAGCCCTAAACCTAACCTATAACCCTAAATCTAACCTCTAGCCTTAACCCTAAACCTATCCCAAAACCTAACCCTAACCCTAGCCCTAGCCCTAAGTCTAAACCTAATGCGATCCCAAATGCTTCCCTAACCTGAACCCTAACCCTAATCTCCAACCTAACCTTAAGCCAAACCCAAACCTGAACCATAGCCCTAGCCTTAGCCCTAACCCTAACCGTATCCAAACCCTATCCTGAACCCTAGCCCTAGCCCTAGCCATAGCCCTCAACTTAACCCTAACTGTAACTGTAATCACAACCCTAAACCTAACCATAACCCTAATGCTAACCCTAACCATAACCCTATCCCAAACACGAAGCTTAATCCTGTTTCTGACCCTAACCCTAACCTGAACACGAACACAAAACCAAACCCGAACCCGAACCTGAAACCTAACCATAGCCCTAACCCTAAACCTAGCCCTAGCCCTAGCTCTAGCCCGAGTCCTAGGCCTAGCCCTAGCACTAACCCTAACCCTAACCCTTCATCATAAGCATAACCCTAACCATAACCCCAACCCTGTCACAATAACCTAATGTAAACCCTAACCCTAACCCTAACCCTAACCCTAAATCTAACCCTAAACCTAACCTGAAACCTGAACCGGAACCCTAAACCTAACCTCTAATATAACACTAACCCGAGCCCGAACCCGAATGAGAACCCTAGCCCTACCTTTGCCCTAACCCTAACCCAAACCCAAACTGTAACCTCTAACCCTAACCCTAACCCTAAACCTAAACCTAACCCTAACCAGAATCGAACGCAAAACTGAACCCAAACCCAAACACTAACCCTAGCCCTAACCCTAAACCTAGCCCTAGCCCTCGCCCCTAGCCCTAGCCCTAGCCCTAGCCCTAACCCTAACCCTAACCCTAACCTTAACCCTAACCCTCTCACTCTAACATAATGTAAACTCTAACCCTAAACTTAACTCTAACCCTAACTCTACCCCTACCCCTAACCCTAACCGAACCTGAACTTGAACCCAAACCCAAGTCCTAATCCTAACCAGAGCCCTAACCCGACCCCAAAAAGGAACACCAAACCAAACCTGAAACCTAATGCAAATCACAACACCAACTACAACCCCAAATCTAACCTCAACCCCAGCCCCAGTCTTAGCCCCAGTTCCAACCCAAACCCTAACCTGAACCCTAATGATAACCTCTAACCCTAACAAGAACTCGAACTTGAACCTGAACTGGATCTGAGGCCTAGCCCTAGCTCTAACCCTAACCCTAACCTGAACCCAAGCCCAACATGAACCCTAGGCCTAGCCCTAGCCCTAGCTTTAACCCTAACCCTAACCTGTAACACTCACCGTAAACCTAACTCTAACCCTAACCCGATCCCTAACCTCTAACCTTAACCCTACCATAACCCTAACAAGAACCCGAAAGCGAGCCCTAAACTTAACCCTAACCCTAAACATAACACTAACCCTAACCCAAAACCTAGCCCCAAACCGAACACTAACCCTAAGCCTAATGCTAACACTAACGTTTAACCCTAACCATAACCCTAACCCATAAATGAACCCCAAACCGAAACCGAACCTGAGCCCGAACCCAATCCCTAACCCTAACCTTAATCCTAACCCTAAAACTAAACCTAACCCTAACCTCTAATATTAACCCTAACCCTAACCTTAACCGTAACCTCTTACCCTAACCCTAACCATAACCTGAACCCGAACCTGAATGAGAAACCTAACCCGAACCCTAACCCTAATCCTCACCCTAAACCTAGCCCTAGCCCTAGCCCTAAGAATGAGCCGTAGCTGTAACCCTAATCCTAGCCCTAGCCCTAGCTCTAGCCATAACCCTAGCCCTAGCCCTAGTGCCAACCCTAATCCTAATCTCTAACGCTAACCCTAAACCGAACCCTAACATGAACCCAATCACGAGCCCAAACCCGAACTGTATTCCTATACCTAACATCTAACCCTAACCCTAACCCGAATTCTAATCGGAAACTGAAACGTATTCCTAGCCCTAAACCTAACCCTAACCCGATCCCAAACCAGAACCAGAATCCTAACCCTAACCCAAACCTGATGATTAATCGAAACCGAAACCGAACCCTAACCCTAATCCTAACACTTACCCTAACCTGCAACCCTAACCCTAACCCTCACCCTCACCCGAACCTGAACACGAACCTGAACACTAACCCTAACCCGAACCCGAACCAGAACCCTATCCAGAACCTGAAAATCCATCGAGACCCAACCCCAGCCACAACCACTGCCCCAGCCCCAGTTCCAGCCCCAGCTGCAACTGAACTTGAAACCGAACCCAAAACCAAAACCTAACCCTAACCAAAACCTTAACATTAGCACTAGCTCTGGCCCTAGCCCTAGCAATAACACTTAAGCCTTACAATCACCCTAACCCAAGCCCCACTGCAGCCCCATCCCTAGCCCTAGCCCTAATCCCTAACCCAAACCCTAACCACAAATCCTAACCCAAACCCTAACCCTAAGCCCTAACCCTAACCGTAACCCCAACCCCAACACCAAACCGTACACTTACCCCTAACACTAACCCTAACCCTAACCCCAGCCCTAGCTGTAGTCCTAGCCCTAGGCCTAGCCCTAGCCCTAACCCTAACCCCAATCCTAACCCTAACACTAACCCTAAACTTAACCCTCACCCTAACCCTAATGTAAACCCTAACCCTAACCTGAACCCTAACCCTGTACTTAACCCTAACCCTAACCGATTCCGAACCCGAAACTGAACCCGAACCAGAAACTGAACCTTAACCCGAACCTGAACACTAACCTGAACCCGAACCTGAACCCTAAACCCAAACTGAACAATAATCTGAGTACCAACCCCAACACCAAACCCAACCCTAGGCCCAGTTCCAGCCTAAGCCCCAGGGCCAACTGAACCCAAAACAGAACCCTAACTGTAAGTTCTAACCTGAACCTGAAACTGAACCCCAGCCCTAGCCGTAGCCCTAACTCCTAACCCCTAAACCTAACCCTGACCCTAAACCTAACCCCAAACCTAACCCTAAACCAAACCCCAACACAGCCCCCCACCTCTATCCTTAACTCTAAGCCTAACCCTAACCCTAACCCGAACCCTTACCCTAAACATAACCTCTAACCTAACACTAACCTGAACCCGGACCAGAAACCGAACCCTAACCTAACCCTAACCCGAACCCGAATCTGAACACCAACCCTAACCCTAAACCTAACCAGAACCTGAACCCAAACCCAAATCTTAGACCTAATCCTGACCCTATCGCTAACTGTAACCTCTAACCCTAACTTAACCAGAACCCGAACACAAAACCGAACCTGAACCCGACACCATACCCGAACCTGAATACGAACCAGAACCAGAACCCTAACCCTAAACCTAATCCAAGCTCTAGTCCTAGCCTTAGCCCTAGCCCTAACGTTTAACACTTAACCTTAATCTTAACCCTAGCCCTAGCCCTAGTCATAACCCTAGCCCTAGACGGTGCCCTAGCCCTAACCCTAACTCTAACCATAACTCTAACCCCTAACCCCTAATCCCTAACCCTAAACTTAAACCTAACCCTAACCTTAACCCCTAAACTTAACTTTAACCTCTAACCCTGAACCTAAACCTAACTAACCCGAACACAAACCCAATCCGAATCCTAAACCTAACCCTAACCCTAACCCTAAACTCAGCCTTAGCACTAGCCCTAGCCCTAGCCCTAGGCCTTTCCCTAGGCCTAACTCTAACCCTCACCCCTATCCATAACCCTAACACTAACCCTAACTCTCACCCTAACCTAAGATAAACCCTAACCCTAACACTAACACTAACCCTAACCCTAATCCTAACCCTAACCCTACCCCCAAACCCAGCCCAATCCCCAGCCCAGCCCCAGCCCCAGCCCAACCACAACCCCAAACCGAACCCAAACACAAACCCGAACTTGAACCCTAACCCTAACCCTAAACCTAGCCCTAGACCTAGACCTAGACTTAGCCCTAGCCATACCTCTAACTCTTAACCATAACCCTAACCCAAGACGTAGCCCTAGACATAGCCATAACCCTAACCCTAACCCTAAGCCTAAGCCTAACCCTTAACCTAACCCAACCTTAACCTCTAACCCTAACCCTAACCCTAACCGTAACCCTAACCCGAAACTGAGTAGGAACCCAAACCCTAACCCTAACCTGTACCCGAACCCTAACTCTAAACCTAATCATAATCCTAACCTCAACCCCTAACCCTAACCTTAATCCACACCTAACCTCTAACCCTAACACCCCAACACTAACAAGAACCAGAACCTGAACCTGAACCCGAATCCTAATCGGAAATCGAAGCCGAACCCCAATCCCAACCCCAACCCTGACCCCAACCCAAGCCCCAGCCTTATCCGAAGCCCCAGCACCAGCCCCAGCCAGAACCCAAATCCGAACTCAAACCCTAACCCTAACCCTAGCCCTAGCCCTAAATCTAACCCTAACCCTAACCCTAACCCAAACTTGAACCCAAATGAGAACCCGAACTTGAACTAGAAACCTAACCCTAACCCTAAATCTAAACCTAGCCCTAGCCGAAGATCTAGCTCTAGACCTAGCCCTAGCCATAACCCTAACTGTAACCCTAACCTCTAACCTAAGAGTAACCTGAACCCTAGCCCTAGCCCTAGCCTTATCCCTAACAGTAACCCTAACCCAAACCCGAACCCAAACACGAACCCTAACCCTAACAATAACCAGAACACGAACCCGAACCTAAACCCTAACCCTAAAACTAACCCTAACCATAACTCCAACACTAACCTCTAACATTAACCCTAACCCAAACCCGAACCGGAGCCGGAACCCTAAACCTAACACTAACCAGAATCCAGACATGAACCTGAACCCTAACCCTTACCCAAACCCAAACACTAACCTGAACCCCAACACACACCCCAACACCAACACTAGCCCAAGCCCCAGCACCAGCATCAACTCCAGCCCAGCCCCAACCCGAGCCCAAACACAAACCCGAACCTGAACTGTAACCCGAACCCTTACCCAAACCCGAACCCTAACCCAACCTCAAAACTAACCCTAACTTGAACCCGAACGTGAATGCAGACCCTAGCCCTAGCCCTATCCTTAGCCCTAGCCATAACCCTAACCCTAACCCGAACTTGAAACTGAACCCTAGCCCTAGCCCTAGCACTAGCCCTAACCCTAACCTTATGCCTAACCCTAACACTAACCCTAAACTGTAAAACTAATTTCAACATGAACTTCAAACCGAACCCTATCCTTAACCCTAAACCTAAACCTAAATCTAGCCCTAGCCTTAGACCTAGCCCTAGCTCTACCCCTAACACTTAACCCTAAGCCTAACCCTAACCCTAACACTAGCCCTAGCCCTAGACATAATCGTAACCCTAACTCTAACCCAAACCCAAACTCTAACCCTAACACGAACCCTAACCCTAACCCGAACCCAAACCCGAACCGTAACGCTAGCCATAACCCTAAAACTAGCCATAGCCCTAAAACTAGCCATAGCCATAGCCCTAGCCCTAGCCCTAACACTACCCCTAACCCTAACACTAACACCAACCCTAACTCTAACCTCTAACCCTAAACCTAACCTTAACCCAAACCCTAACAACAAACCCTAACCCTAACACTAACCTTTACCCTAAACCAACACTAAACTCTAAACCTAATACGAAGCCTAATCCTAACACTAACACTAAACTGAACCTGAACCCGAACCCTAACCGTAACCCTAACCGCTAACCCTAACACTAACCCTAACCCTAACCCTAACCTATTACCCTAATCCTAACCCTAACCTGAACCTGAACCCGAACCTGAAAACTAGCCCTAGCCATAGCCCTAACCCTAACCCAGATCTGAACCCTATCCTGAACCCTAGCCCTCGCCCTAACCCTAACCCTAACCATAACTGTAATACTACACCTAAACCTAACCATAACCCTAACACTAACCTTAACCATAACCCTAACCTGAAATCTAACCCAAACCCAAACCTTAACCCTGACCCTTACCCTAACACTAGCCTGAACCTCGAACCCTAACCCTAACCCTAACCTGAACACGAACACGAAACCAAACCCGAACCCGAACCTGAAAACTAACCCTAGCCCTAACCCTAAACCTAAACCTAGCCCTAGCCTGAGTCCTAGGCCTAGCCCTAGCACTAACACTAACCCTAACCCTTAACCCTAACCATAACCCTAACCCTCTCACAATAACCTAATGTAAACCCTAACCCTAAGCCTAACACTAACCCTAAACCTAGATGTAAATCGAAACTTAACACCAAAACCAACCCAAACACCAACACCAAATCCAACCCCTAACCCTAACTTTAATCCTTACCCTAACCCCTAACCCGAACCCTAACCTTAACCACTAACCTAACCCTAACCCGAACCCTGAACCAGAACCTGAAACCTAGCCCTAGACCTAGCCCTAACCCTAACCCTAACCCTAACCCTAAACCTAACCCTAAACCTAACCCGGACCCTGAAACGGAACCCTAAACCTAACCTATAACCTAACACTAACCCAAGCCCAAACCTGAATGAGAACACTAGCCCTAACTGTAGCCCTAGCCCTAGCCCTAGCCCTAACCATAACCTTAACCCTAACTCTAACTGTAAACTCTAATCTAAACCTAACCCTAACCCAAACCTGAATGCGAACCCTAGGCCTAACCCTAGCCCTACCCTTGCCCTAACCCTAACCCTAAACCTAACCCTAACCCAAACTGCAACCTCTAAACCTAACCCTAAACCTAACCCTAACCTTAACCCTAACCCTAACTCCACCCTAACCTAATGTAAACCCTAACCCTAAACTTAACCCTAACCCTAAACCTAACCCTACCCCTACCCCTAAACCTAACCCTAACCCTAACCGACCCTGAACCCGACCCTGAACCCAAACCCTAATCCTAACCACAACCCTAACCTGACCCAGAACTGGAACACCAACCCAAACCTGAACCCTAACCCGAACACCAACACGAACCACAACTCCAGCCCCAAACCCAGCTCCAGCCCCAACCCCATCCCCAGCCCCAGCCCAGATCCAACCCAAATCTGAGCCCGAACCTGAACCTGAACCCTAATGATAACCTCTAACCCTAAACTGAATACGAACTCTAACCCGAACCCGGACCCGAGCCCTAGCCCTAGATCTAACCCTAACCCAAACTCTAACCCGAACCCTAGCCCAAAACCGAACTCTAACCCTAAACCTAACCCTAACCCTAATGCTAACACTAACACGAATGTGTAACCCTAACCATAACCCTAACCCATATATGAACCCCAAACCGAAACCGAACCTAAACCCGACACCTAACCCTAACCCTAATCCTAACCTTAAACCTAAACCTAACCCTAACCACTAACATTAAACCTAACCCTAACCTTAATGCTAACCTCTTACCCTAACCCGAACCTGAACCGGAACCCGAACCCGAACAAGAAACCTAACCGGAACCCTCACCCTAATCCTAACCCTAAACTTAGCCCTATCCTTATCCCTAAGAATGAACCCTAACCCTAACCCTAAACCTAGCCCTAGCCATAGCTCTAGCCCTAACCCTAGCCCCAGCCCTAGCGCAAATCCTAATCCTAACTTCTAACACTAAACCTAAACCTGACACTAATCCGAACCCTACTATGAACCCGATCCTGAACCCCAAAACCAAACAACCTGAACTTGAACCCAAAACCGAACTCTAAACTGAACCCAAACACAAACCCGAACCCAAACCATATTCCTAAACCTAACATCGAACCCTAACCCTAACCCTAACCCGAACCAGAACCAGAACCAGAAAAGAAACCCTATTCCTAGCCCTAAACCTAACCCTAACCCGATCCCAAACCTGAACTGGAATCCTAACCCGAATCCAAACCTGATGATTAATCGAACCTGAAACCAAACCCTAACCCTAACCCTAATCCTAACCCTAACCCTAACCTGCAACCCTAACCCTAACCCTCACACTCACCCGAACAGGAACCTGAACCCTAACCCTAACCCGAACCAGAACCAGAACCCTATCCGGAACCCGAACATCAATCCAAAACCCAACCCTAACCACAACCACTGCCCCAGCCCCAGGCCTAGCCTCAGCCCCAGCTCCCCCTGAACTCAAAACAGAACCCAAACCCGAACATGAAACCTAACCCTAACCAAATCTTTAACCCTAGCCCTAGGTCTAGGCTTAGCCCTAGCCGTAACTCTTAACCCTAACACTCACCCTAACTCCAGCCCCAGCCTCAGCCCCCTCCCTCGCCCTAGCCTTAATCCATCACCCTAACCGTAACCCCTAATCCCTAACCCCAAATCCTAACCTAAACCTACCCCTAACCCACACTCTAACCTGAACTTTACCCCGAACACGAACCTGAACATACCCATAGCCCTATCCCTATCTCTAGTGCTAAACCTAATTCTAACCCGAACCCTAGCCCTAGCTCTAGCCCTAGCCCTAGGCCTAGCCCTAGCCCTAACCATAAACGCAACCCCAAACCTAATCCTAACCCTAACCCTAAACTTAACTCTCACCCTAACCTAATATAAACCCTAACTGTAACCTGAACCCTAACTCTAGACCTAAACCTAAACCTAACCCTAACCGAATCGGAACGTGAACCCAAACCCGAACCCGAACCCGAACCCAAACCCTAACCTGAACCCGAACCTGAACCCTAACCCAAAACTGAACACTAACCCGAATACCCACCTCAACACTAAACAGAACCCCAGCTCCAGGGCCAGTCCTAGCCCCAGGGCCAAGTGTACCTGAAGCCAAAACCTAACCATAACCTCTAACCCAAACCTGAACCCGAAGCCATAACCTAACCGTAACCTCTAACCTGAACCTGAACCTGAACCCAGCCCTAGCTGTAGCCTAGTCCTAGCCCTAACCCTAAGCCTCATCCTAACCCGAACTTGAACCCAAACCCAAACCCCTAGCTCTAGCCCTAGCCCTAACACTAACCCTAAACCTAACCATAAACCTAACCCTAAACCTAAGCCGAACCCTGAACTGGAACCCTAAACCTAACTTCTAACAACAATAACCTGAGCCTGAACCCGAATGAGAACCCTAGCCCTAGCCCTAGCCTTAACCCTAACCATTACCCTAACACTAACTGTAACCTCTAATCTAAACCTAACCTGAATCCGAACCCGAATGTAAACCCTACCCTTAACTCTAGCCCTACCCTTGCCCTAACCCTAGCCTTAGCCCTAACCCTAACCCTAATATTTAACCCTAACCATAACCCTAACCATAACCCTGTCTCAATAACCTAATGTAAACCTTAACCCTAAGCCTAACCGTAACCCTAACCGTAACCCTATCCCTAACCCAAACCCTAAACCTAACCCCAAACGAACCCCAACCCTAACACAAACCCCAAACCCTACCCCTAACTTTAACCCTAACCCTAACCCGAACCACTAACCCGAACCCTTACCCTAACCATAACCTCTAACCTAACCCTAACCCGATCCTGAACCAGAACCCAAACCCTAGCCCTAGCCGTAGCTGTAACCCTAACCCTAACCCGAACCTGAACCTTAGCCCTAGCCCTAGTCCTAACCCTATCCCTATCCCTAGCCCTAACCCTAATTCTAACCTTAACTCTAACCCTAACCCTAAAACTAATCCTAACCCTAACCCTAACCTGAACCCGAACACAAAACCTGACCATGACCCTGACCCTGACCTTAACCTCTAACCCTAACCCAAACTGGAACCCGAACCCAAAACCTATTCCTACCTCTATCCCTAGCCCTAGCCCTAACCCTAACCCTATCACAAATCCTAACCCTAACCCCTAACCCTAACCCTAACTGTAAATCTAACCCTAACCCGAAACCAAACCCGATCCCAAAGCCGAACCTGAATCCTAACCCTAACCCTCACCCGAACACTAATCTGAACCTTAAACTGAACCCAAACCCTAACCCTTTCCCTAACTCTAACCACTAACCCTAAGCCAAACCCGAACCCGAACACGAACCCGAACCCTAACCCTACACCGAAGCCAAACCCGAAAAGTAACCTAAACCTGAACACCAATCTGAACCGCAACCCCACCCCCAGCCCTAGCCCCAGCCCCAGTCCAAGCCCCAACATAAACCCAAACCTGAAACTTAACCCTAACTCTAGCCCTATCCCTAGGCCTAGCCCTAGCCCTCACCCTCACCCTAACTCTAACCCTTACCCTATCCCTAACTCTAAACCTAACCCTAACCCTAACCTCTAACCCTAACCCAAACACGAACCCCAACCCTAACCCTCGCCCTAGCCAAGCCCTAATCCCAGCCCTAAACCTATCACTAACCTATAACCCTAAACCTAAACCTAACCCTAAAACTAAACCTAATGCCAACCCAAACCCTAACACCAACACCAACCCCAACCTGAACCCTAACACTAACTCTAACCTGAACCCTAACCCTAACCCAAACCATAACCCAAACCCAAAACGGAAACCAAATCCTAACTCTAACCCTAAACTTAACGCTAACCCTAACCCTATCCCTAAACTCTAAACTTAACCCTAACCCTAACCCTAACCCTAACCGCTAACCCTAACCCTAAACCTAACTTGAACCCTAACCACAACCCGAACCCGAATCCAAACCACAACCCAAACCAGAATCTGAACCCTAAGTCGAATTTGAACCCGAACCCGAACGCAAACCATAACCCGAACTCTAACCCTAACCCTAACTCTAACACTAACCCTAAACTCTAACCCAAACCCCAACCCTAACCCTAACCTAAACCTGAACCCGAACCCTAGCCAAGCCAGAGCCCTAGCCCTAGCCCTAACCCTAACACTAACCCCAACTCAAGCCCTAATCATAACTTATAACCATAACCCTAACCCTAACATAAACCTAACCCGAAATTGATACCAAATCCGAACCCGAATCCTAACTCTAACCCTAACCTGAAGACTACCCCGACCCAGAACCCTAACTATAACCCTAACCCAAACCTCTAACCATAACCCTAACCCTAAACCAAATATGAACCGACCAGAACCCTAACCCGAACCTGAAAATGAACCCGAAAACAAACATGAACGTGAACCCCAAACCCAACCCCAGCCCCAGCCGCAACCCCAGCCCCAGCTCCAGCGTGAATGTGAACTCGAACCCGAACCCGAACCTGCAGCCTAACCCTAAACCAAACCCTAACCCTACCCCTAGTCCTAGCCCTAGCCCTAACCCTTTACCCTAAACACAACCTTAAGGCCAGCCCCAGTCCCAGACCTAGCCCTAGCCCTAGCCCTGACCCCAACCCCTAACTCATAATCCTAACCCTAACCCTAACCCTAACCGTACCCCTACCCCTAAACCTAACTCTAACCCTAACCCTAACCCTAACTGTACCCTAACCCAATCTTCTAAACTTAAATCTAACTCTAACCCTAACCCAAACCCAAACCCTAATCCTAACCCTTAGCTGAACCCTAACCCTAAGGCTAACCCTAACCCAAATCCTAAAAGAAAACCTACTGTGCTTTCTATGGCAAAGCAAGCACTTAATAGTAGAAGTGACACATATTTTTCTTGAGCAACCTAACTGACATTGATGCCAGAGTCCTTTTACGTACAACTCATAAAGACCTTTGTGAAATGAGAAATGCTACTGTTCTTTAATTTTAACTACAGTAAGTACCTAATCCTAACCCTATCCCTAACTCTAACCCTAAACCTCAACCTAACACTGACCTTAACACTCACACTAACCTAATCCAAACCCTAACCCAAACCCTACCAGAAAACAAACTGTGCTTTCTATGGGAAAGCAAGCACTTAGTAACAGAGGTGAAACATATTATTCTTAAGCAACCTGACTGAAAGTGATGCCACAGTCCTTTTAAATACAACTCATGAAGACTTTTGTGAAATGAGAAATGCTGCTGTTCTTTCGTTTTAACTACAGAAAGTACGTATGCATAACCCTAACCCTAATAATAACCCTAACCCTCACCCTATAGCTAACCCTAAATCTCACCATAACCTAATTCAAAACCTAACCCTAATCGTAACACTAACCCTAACCCTAATGCTAACCCTAACTCTAACCCTAACCCTAACCCTAACCCTAAGCTAACCCTAACCCTTACCCTAACCCTAAACCTAACCCTAAACCTATTGCTAACCCTAACCCAAACCCTACCACAAAACCTGCTGTGCTTTCTATGGTAAAGCAAGCACTTAGTAAGAGATGTGACACATATTTTTCTTAAGCATCCTGACTGTCATTGATGGCAAGTCCTTTTACATACATTAGAAACGTGGTTAAATGTGAAATGCTACTATTCATTCATTTTCACTATAGTAAACACATTGTGAGAAGTACTGTGTTTTATACAGGAACTTAGGTACAGATGCGACACGTATTTTTCTTAAGAACGCTGACTGACATTGACGGCATGTCCCTTTTGCATACAACTCATAAGGAACGTGGTTAAATGTAAAACGCTACTGTTCATTCCTTTCACTGTAGTGAATACATTGCGAAAAGTACTGTACATTCTACAGGAAAGCAAGCACTTAGATACAGATGTGACACATATTTTTCTAAGGAAACCTGACTGAGATTGTTGACAAGTCCCTTTTGCATACAACTATTTAGGAACGTGGTTAAATGCAAAATGCTGCTGTTCATTTGCTTTCACGGTATTAAATACTTTGCAAGAAGTAGTATTCTTTCTATAGGAAAGCATGCACTTAGATACAGATGCGACACATATTTTTCTTAAGCAACCTGACACATTGATCGCAAGTCCCTTTTGCATTCAATTCATAAGGAACGTGGTTAAATGCAAAATGCTACTCTTTATTCGTTTTCACAACAGTAAATACTATGCAAAAAGTACTACGTTTCCCAGAGGAAAACATGCACTTAAATTCACAAGCAACACATATTTCTTAACCTACCTGACTAACATTCATGGAAATTCTTTTTTACATGAAACTCATTAGGAATGTGGTTAAATGTAAAACGCCTCTGTTCATTCATTTTCACTGTAGTCAATACAATGCTAGAAGTACTGTTTTTTCTACAGTAAGCAGGCACTTAGAAACAAAAGGGATGCATATTTTTCTAAAGCAACCTCAGTGACTTTGATGGCAAGTCCCTTTTGCAAACAATTCATAAGGAATGTGGTTAAATGCAAAATGCTACTCCTCATTTGTTTTCACTGTAGTAAATACACTGCTAGAAGTACTCTTCTTTCTACGGTAAGCAAGCACTTAGATAAGAAATCCACACACGTTTTTCTTAAGCAACCTGACATTGCTGGCAAGTCCTTGTACAGACAACTCATTAGGAACTTGGTTAAACGCAAAACGCTTCTCCTCTTTCGTTTTCACGGTAGTAAATACTATTAAAGAAGCACTCTGTTTTCTGCAGGAAAGCATGCACTTAGATATGGAATGGACACATATTTTTCTTACAATACCTAAGTGTCATTGATGGCAAATCCCTTCTGGATACAATTCATAAGGAACGTGGTTAAATGCAAAATGCTA
>NW_008340041.1:146833-149133 GCF_000622305.1 Nannospalax galili
AGGCCAGTCCAATGAAGGCAATTCCCTAATTGAGGCTCCCTCAACCCAGGTGTGTCAAGTTGACACTAAAGCTATCCAGCACAGTGGTTAAATGCAAAATGCTACCATTCATTCACTTTCACTGTAGTAAATACATTGTGTGAAGTACCTGAGTGACATTGATGGCAAGTGCCTTTTGCATAAGGAATGTGGTTAAACACAAAATGCTTCTATTCAGTCCTATTCACTGTAGTAACTACATTACTGTAACTACAAGTACTGTTCTTTCTTCAGTAAGCAAGCACATAGATATAAAATCCACACATATTTTTCTAAAGTAACTTGAGTGACATTGATGGCAAGTCCCTTTAGCATACAATTCATAAGGAATGGGGTTAAATGCAAAATGCAACTTTTCATTCGTTTTCACCACAGTAAATACTTGGAAAGAAGTACGCTCTTTTCCACAGGAAAGCATGCAGTTAGATAGAGAAGGGACATGTCTTAATCTACCTGACTGACATTGATGGCAAGTCCCTTTTACATACAACTCATGAGGAACTTGGTTGAATGCAAAATGCTTCAGCTCATTCGTTTTAACTGTAGTAAATACATTGCTAGAAGTACACTTCTTTCTACGATTAGCAAGCACTTAGATACGAAATTCACACATGTTTTTCTTAAGGAATCTGACATTGATGGCAAGTCCTTTCACAGACAACTCATTAGGAACTTGGTTAAACGGAAAATGCTTCTGTTCATTCGTTTTCACTGTAGTAGATACTTTGCAGGAAGTACTCTCTTTTCTACAGGAAAGCATGCACTTAGATACAGATGGGACACATATTTTTCTGAAAATACCTGACTGACATTGCTGGCAAGTCCCTATTGCATTCAATTCATAAGGAACATGTTTAAGCAACCTGACTGACATTGATAGCAATTCACTTTTGCCTTGAATTCATAAGGAACGTGGTTAAACGCAATACGCTTCTGTTCTTTGCTTTTCACTGTAGTAAATACATTGCTAGAAGTCCAGTTCTTTCTACAGAAATCAAGCACTTAGACTCACAAGCGGCACATGTTTTTGTTAAGCTACCTGAGTGACATTGATGGCAAGTCCCTTTTGCATTCAATTAATAAGGAACATGGATAAATGCAAAATGGTTCTGTTCTTTACTTTTCACTTTAGTAAATACATTGCTGAAAGTACTGTTCTTTCTAGTGAGCAGGTACTTAGAAACAGAAGGGACACATATGTTTTCTAAAGCAACCTGACTGATATTGATATCAAGTCACTTTTGCACTCAATCCATAAGGAACGTGGTTAAACTCAATATGCTTCTGTTCTTTACTTTTCACTGTAGTAAATACATTGCTGAGAGTCCAGTACGTTCTACAGAAAGCATGCACTTAGATACAGATGGGACACATATTGCTCTACAATACCTGACTGACATTGTTGGCAAATCCCTTTTGCATACAAAACCTAAGGAATGTGGTTAAATGCAAAATGTTATGCTTCATTCGTTTTCACTATAGTAAATATTTTGCAAGAACTATTGTGGTTTCTACTGGAAAGCATGAACTTAGATACAGATGGGACATATATTTTTCTTAAGCTACGTGACTGATATTGATGGCAAGTCCTTTTTGCATAAGGAACATGGTTACACGCAAAATGCTTCTGTTCTTTACTTTTCACTGTAGTAAACACATTACTAGAAGTCGAGTTGTTTCTACAGAAAGCAAGCACTTGGGTACAGAAAGGACACATTTTTTTTCTAAGCTACCTGAATGACACTGATGGCAAGTCTCTTTTACAAACAACTCATTGGTAACTTGGTTAAACGCAAATAGCTTCTTTTCATTCGTTTTCACTATAATAAATACTTTGCAAGAAGTACCCTCTTTTCCAAAGGAAAGCATGCACTTAGATACAGATGGGACACATATTTTTCTTACAATACCTCACTGACATTGCTGGCAAGTCCCTATTGTATTCAATTCATAAGGAACGTGGTTAAATGCAAAATGCTTCTGTTCATTCGTTTTCACTCTAGTAAATACTTTGCAGGAAGTACTCTCTTTTATACAAGAAAGCATGCACTTAGATACAGATGGGACACATATTTTTCTTACAATACCTCACTGACATTGCTGGCAAGTCCCTATTGTATTCAATTCATAAGGAAAGTGTTTAAATAAAAAACGTTTCTGTTCTTTACCGTTCACTGTAGTAAATACATTGCTAGGAGTACTGTTCTTTCTACATAAAGCAAGCACTTAGATACAAGATCCACACATCTTTTTCTATAGCA
>NW_008340041.1:149413-152188 GCF_000622305.1 Nannospalax galili
TTTTTCTAAGCTACCTGAATGACATTGATGGCAAGTCTCTTTTACAAACAACTCATTGGTAACTTGGTTAAACGCAAATAGCTTCTGTTCATTCATTTTCACTATAGTAAATACGTTGCAAGAAGTACCCTCTTTTCCAAAGGAAAGCATGCACTTAGATACAGAAAGGATACATATTTTCCTAAAACTACCTGAGTGACATTGATGGCAAGTCCCTTTTGCATTCAATTCATAAGGATCATTGTAAAACACAAAATGCTTCTGTTCAGTCCTTTTCACTGTGGTAAATACATTCCTAGAAGTACTGTTCTGTCTACAGTAAGCAAGCACTTAGATACAAAATCCACACATGTTTTTCAAAGCATCCTGACTGCCGTTGACGGCAAGTCCAAATTGCATGCAATTCACAAGGAACATGGTTAAATGCAAAATGCTATTCTTCATTCATTTTCACGACAGTAAATACTTGGCAAGAAATACTCCCTTTTCCACAGGAATGTATGCAGTAAGATACAGAATGTGCACATATTTTTCTAAAGCTACCTGACTGACATTGATGGCAAGTCCCTTTTACAAACAACTCATTAGTAACTTGGTTAAATCCAAAATGCTTCTGTTCATTCGTTTTCACTGTAGTAAATACTTTGCAAGAAGTACTCTCTTTTCTACAGGAAAGCATGCACTTAGATACAGATGAGACACACATTGTTCTTACAATACCTGACTGACATTGTTGGCAAATCCCTTTTGCATACAGTTCCTAAGGAACGTGGTTAAATGCAAAATGCTACGCTTCATTCGATTTCACTATAGCAAATACTTTGCAAGAACTATTGTGGTTTCTACTGGAAAGCATGAACTTAGATACAGATGGGACACATATTTTTCTTAAGCTACATGACGCAAAATGACTAACACTCATGGCAAAACTCTTTTACGTATAACTCCTAGGGAATGTGTTTTAACACAAACTACTGCTGTTCATTCGTTTTCACTGTAGTAAGTATAGAGGAACGTGGTTGATTGAAAATGCTTCTGTTCATTCGTTTTCATAATAGTAAATACATTGCTAGAAGTTCTGTTCTTTCTACAGGAAGCAAGTACTTACATAGAGAAGCGACACATATTTGTCTTAAGCTCCCTGACAAACATGGATGGCAAGAGCCTTTTGCCTAAGGAACAAGGTTAAACACAAAATGCTTCTGTTCATTCATTTTCCCTGTAGTAAAAACATTGGTAGAAGTACAGCTTTTTTCTACAGGAAGCAAGCACTCAGATTCTCAAGCGACACATATTTTTATATAGTAACCTGAGTGACATTGACGGCAAGTCCCTTTTACACACAATTCTTAAGGAACATGGTCAAATCGAACATGCTACTCTTCATTCGTTTTCATTTTAGCAAGTGCATTGCCAGGAATGGTGTGACTTCTACAGGAAATCAAGCACTTAGATACATATGGGACACATATTTGTCTCGAGCTACCTGACTGATATTGATGGCAAGTTCCTTTTACATACAACTCAAGAGGAACGTGGTTAAATGCAAAATGCTTCTCTTCATTCGTTTTCATTGTAGTAAATTCACTGTTAGAAGTGCTGTACTCTCGATAGGAAGCAAGCACTTAGACACAGAAGCGACACATGTTTTTCTAAAGCAACCTGAATGACATTGATGGCAAGTCCCTTTTACATACAATTCATAAGGAATGTGTTTAAACGCAAAATGCTACTCTTCATTCGTTTTCACTCTAGTAAATACTTTGCAAGAATACTGTGTTTTCTGCAGGAAAGCATGGACTTCGATACAGATCGGATACATATTTTTCTTAAGCTCCCTGACTGTCGTTGATGGCAAGTCCCTTTTACATACAACTCATTAGGAAATAGTTTAAACGCAAAATGTTTCTGTTCATCCATTTTCACCGTAGTAAATACATTGCTAGAAGTACTGATCCATCTACGGGAAGGAAGCACTTAGATACAGAAGCGGCATTTATTTTTCTAGAGTAAACTGACTTTAATGGCAATTCCCTTTTGCATACAATTCATAAGGAAAGTGGTTAAATGCAAAATGCTACACTTCATTCGTTTTACCTCTAGTAAATACATTGCAAGAAGTACTGTGTTTTCTACAGGAAGCAAGCACTTAGATACAGAAGCGGCATTTATTTTTCTAGAGTAAACTGACTTTAATGGCAATTCCCTTTTGCATACAATTCACAAGGAAGGTGGTTAAATGCAAAATGCTAATCTTCATTCGTTTTCACTGTAGTAAATACATTGCAAGAAGTGCTGTGTTTTGTACAGGAAAGCATGCACTTAGATACTGATGGGACACATATTTTTCTTAAACTACCTGACTGAGGTTGATTCCCAGTCCTTTTTACATACAACTCATTAAGAAGGTGGCTAAACACAAAATGTTTCTGTTTGTTCATTTTCACTGTAGTATATATATATATATATCTTTAGAAGTACTGTTCTTTCTACGGGAATCATGCACTTAGATACAGAATGGCGCATGTTTTTCTAAAGCAACATGACTGACATTGATGGCAAGTCCCTTTTACTTACAACTCATTAGGAATGTTGTTAAACGCAAAGTGCTTCTGTTCATTCGTTTTCTCTGTATATATACATTGGTAGAAGTACTGTTCTTTCTACAGGAAGCAAGCACTTAGATACAGAAGTGACACATTATTTTCTAAAGCACCCTGTGTGACATTGATGGCAAGTCCCTTTTGCATACAATTCATACGAAACGTGGTTAAA
>NW_008340041.1:158731-163488 GCF_000622305.1 Nannospalax galili
TCATCACAATGCTCAGTGTGCCATCATAGTGCCCTAATGTCTCATCACAACGATCCAATGTGATATCACAATGCTCAAATGTATCATCACAATGCTCCAAAATGATACCACAGTGCTCAGTGTGCAATCACAATAGTCCAATGTGAAATCGCAAAGCTCAGTGTGACATCACAATGCCCAATGGTCATAAGACTACTCAGCGTGTCATCATAATGTTCAAAGGACCCTCACAATACGCAAATGTGCAATCACAATGCTCCAATGTGTTTTTGAAATGCTCTATTTTGACATCACAATCCTCAGTGTGGAATCAAAGTGCAGCAATGTGTCATCACAGTGCACCAATGTGTCATCACCATGTTGAATGTGCCATCACAATGCCCCAATGTGTCATCACAATGCTCAGTGTGCCAACACAATGCTCCAACATGATATCACGATGCTCCAATATGAAATCACAATGCTCCCAATTGACATCACAGTGCTCAGTGTGCCATCACAATGGTCCAGTGTGAAATCACAATGCTCAGTGTGATGTCACAATGCCCAATATGTTGTAACACTACTCAGCATGCCATGACAATGTTCAGTGGGCCCTCCCAATGCCCGAAAGTGCCATCATAATGTTCAATGGGCCCTCACAATGCCCCAAAGTGCCATCTCAATGCTCCAATGAGTTTACAAAATGGTCCACTGTGACACCTCAATGCTCCAATGAGTTTACAAAATGCTCCACTGTGACACCTCAATGCTCACTGTGCCATCACAATGTGTCACCACAATGCTCCAATGTGATATCACAGTTCTGTAACGTGTCATCACAATGCTTCAAATTGACATCACAGTCCTCAGTATGCCATCAAAATACTCCAATGTGAAATCACAATGCTCAGTGTGACATCACAATGCCCAATGAATCATCACAGTCCACATTGTTCCATCACAATGTTCAATGCACACTCACAATGCTCCAATGTGCCATTGTAATGCTCCAATATGTCATCATAATGTTTCAATGTGCCCTCAAACGACCATTGTGCCATCAAAATTCCCCAATGTTCCATCACAATGCTCAAATATGTCTTCACAATGCGCCAGTGTGAAATGACAAAGTTTCAATATGTCGTGACAATGCTCCATTGTGCCATCACAATGCTCAAAGTGACATCACAATGCACCAGTGTGTCATTACAATGCCCCACTGTGTCATCACAGTGCTCCAATATGCTATTACAATGTTTCTAATGTTTCCACAGTGCTCAGTGTGCTATAAAAATGCACCAATGCGTCATCACAATGCTCATTGCACCACCATAATTTTGCCCCTCTGTCATTACAATGTTTCATTGTGTCATAACCATGCTCAATATGGAAACACAGTGCTCAATGTCCCCTCACAATCCCCCAATGTATCAACACAGTTCTCAATGTGACATCACAATGCTGAATGTCCCCTCACAAGGCCCCTAATATGTCATCACAATGCTCAGTGTGCAAATATAATGCCCCAATGTGTCATCACATATTCCAGTTTGGTATTGCAATTTTTTTTTTTAGAAATTTGATTTATTTTATATTGAAAGATTGTGGAGGGTATTGCAATTTTTTATGTGCTATCACAATGCTCCAATGTACCAACACTATGGCCCCAAGTGTCATTATATTGCTCCCACGTGCCATCACAATGTTACAATATGACTTCACAATATTCCATTGTGCCATCATAATGCTCATTGTGCCATTATAATGTGCCATTGTGTCATTACAATGATCCATTGTGTCATCACCATGCTCAATATAGAAACACGATGCAAAGTGTCCCCACACATTCCCCCAATGTGACATCACAATCCCCCATGGTGCCCTCACAATGTTATATTATGTCACATTGTTGCATTGTGATATCGCAATGCTCCAATGTGCCAACACTCTTGCCCCATGTGTTATTATATTACTCCATAATGCCATCAAAATGTTATAATACTTCACCATATTCCTCTGTCATTTCACAATGCTCCACTGTGACATCACAGTGCTACAATGTGTCTTCACACTGTTACAATATGTCTTCTCAATGTTCTTTAGTGACATCACAGTGCTCATTGTGCCATCAACTTGGTGCAATTGTGTCATTACCATGATCCATTGTGTCATCACCATGCTCAACATAGAAACACGATGCAAAGTGTCCCCTCACATTCCCCCAATGTGACATCACAATCCCCCATGGTGCCCTCACAATGTTATATTATGTCACATTGTTGCATTGTGATATCGCAATGCTCCAATGTGCCAACACTCTTGCCCCATGTGTTATTATATTACTCCATAATGCCATCAAAATGTTACAATACGACTTCACCATATTCCTCTGTCATTTCACTATGCTCCACTGTGACATCACAGTGCTCCACTATGCCAACACTATTGTCCCATGTGCCTATATATTGCCCCATATTGTGATCAAAATGCTACAATTTGAATTCACAGTGTTCCCTTGTGACATCACAATGCTCAAATGTGAAATCACAATGCTCCAATGTGACAACACTAACCCCACTTGTGCCATTATATTGCTCTATGTGTCATCACAATGTTACAATATGAGTTCATAATGTTCCATTGTGACAACACAATATTCCATTGGGACTTCAAAGTCCTCCAATGTGACATGAAAATGCTCCTATGTGCCAACACTATCACCACATGTGTCATTATATTGCTCCAATGTGACATCACAATGTTCCAGTGTCCCAACACTGTGGCCCCAAGTGACATCACAATGCTCTATGGTGCAATTGCAATGTTAAAATATGACTTTACAGTCTTTCATTGTGATATCACAGTGCTACAAAGTGACATCACAATTCTCCATTGTGCCAAACGATCGCCCTGTGTGCCTTTATGTTGCTCCAATATTTCATCACAATCTAACAATAGGACTTCTAATGTTCCAATGAGACATCATAATGCTCAAATGTAACACTATCGCCCCATGTGCCATTGTATTGTTTCATTGTACCATCACAATGCCAACCTATGAATTCTGTGTTCCTTTGTGACATGGCAATACGCCAATGAGCCAATACAATCGCCCCCTGTGCCAATACATTGCTCCAATATGCCATGAAAATGCTACAATATGACTTCACAATGTTCCATTGTGACATCACAACACGCCAAGGTTCCAATGTGACATTACAATGCTCTAATTCACCAACACTATTGTGCAGTTTGTCATTATATTGCTGCATTGAGCCATCACAATGTTAAATATACGATTTCACAATGTTCCATTATGACATCACAATGCTCCAATGTGCCAACACTATGGAAACTTGTACCTTTATACTGCTCCAGTGTGCCATCACAATTTTACAATATGAATCCACAATGTTCCATTGTGCCATCAAAATGCACATTGTGCCAACACAATTCGCCATTGTGTCATTAGAATAATCTATTGTGTCAACACCATGCTTGTTATGGAAACACGGTGCTCAAGGTCCCCTCACAATCCCTCAATGTGATATCACAATTTTCCAATGTGTCATCACAATGCCCCAAAATGACATCAAAATGCTCCAATGTGCCATCACAATGTTACAATATGACTTCTCAGTGTTCCATTGTGCCATCACAATTCCCCATGGTGTTTTCACAGTGTTACAATATGACTTGACAATGCTCCAATGTTATATCACGATGCTCCAATGTGCCAACACAATGTTAAAATATGACCTCACAATGTAACCTTGTGCCATCACAATTCTCCTATGTGACATCACAATGCTCCTATGTGCCAACACTATCACCTCATGTGCCATTATATTGCTCAAATGTGCCATCACAATATTACAATATGACTTCACAATGTTGCATTGTGACATCACAATGCTCCATGGTGCCATCACATTGTTACTATACGACTTCAAAATATTCCGATGTGACATCACAATGATCCAATATGCCAGCACTATTGCCCCATGTGCCATTATATTGCTCCATTATGCCATCACAATATTACAATATGACTTCACAATGTTCCATGTGACATTAAAATGCTCTATTGTGACATCACGATGCTCCTCTGTGCCAAAACTGTTGCCCCATGTGAAATTATATTGCTCCATGTGCCATGATAATGTTAAAACATGACTTCACTATGTTCCATTGTGACATAACCGTGCCCCACTATGACATCATAATGTTCCAATGTTCCAACACTATTGCTCCATGGTGCCATAAAAATGTTAGAATATGACTTCACAATGCACAAAGGTGACATCACAATGATCCATGGTGCCATAACAAGGTTACAATATGACTTCACAATGTTCCACTGTGACATCACAAAGCTCCAGGGTGCCATTCCAATGCTACAATATGACTTCACAGTGTTCCATTGTGACTTCACAATGCTCCAATGTGCCAGCATTATCGCTCCATGGACCATTATATCACTCCAATGTGCCAACATGATATTACACTAAGACTTCAAAATATTCCATTGTGAAATCACAATTCTCCAATGGGACATCACAATGATCCAAAGTATCAACACTCTAGCTCCATGTGACATTACATTGCTCCAATGTGCCAACACAATGTAAGAATATGATTTCACAATGTCCCAATGTGACATCACAATGATCCAATGTGACATCACAATACTCCAATGTGCCAACACTATCGCCCCATGTGCCAATATATTCCTCCAATATGCAATTACAGTGTTACAATATGACTTCTCAATG
>NW_008340041.1:164397-169694 GCF_000622305.1 Nannospalax galili
ATTGTGACATCACAATGCTCCAATGTGACATCACAATGCTCCAATATGTCATCACAGTGTTACAATACGACTTCAAAATGTTCCACTGTGACATAACAATGTTCCATTGTGACATAACAATGCTCCAATCTTACATCACAATGCTCCAATGCCAACACTATCAACATATGTGCCAATATTGTGCTCCAATGTGCCATGACAATGTTACAATATGACTTCACAATATTCCAGTATGACATCACAATGCTCTATTGTGACATCTCAATGCTCCTATGTGCTAAAACTATTGCCCCATGTACTATTATATTTCTCACAATGTTAAAATATGATTTCACCATGTTCCATTGTGACATCACAATGCTCCAATGTGCCAACACTATCGCCCATTTTGCCATTATATTGCTCCATTGTGCCATCACAATGTTACAATATGACTTCATTATGTTCCACTGTAATGTCACAATGCTCCAAAGTGACATCACATTGCTCCAATGTGCCAACACTGTCGCCCCATGTGCCATCACAATGTTACAATATGACTTCATTATGTTCCACTGTAATGTCACAATGCTCCAAAGTGACATCACATTGCTCCAATGTGCCAACACTGTCGCCCCATGTGCCATCACAATGTTACAATATGACTTCATTATGTTCCACTGTAATGTCACAATGCTCCAAAGTGACATCACATTGCTCCAATGTGCCAACACTGTCGCCCCATGTGCCATCACAATGTTACAATATGACTTCACAAAGTTCCATTGTGACATCACCATGCTCCAATGTGCCAACACTATTGTGCCACGTCTCATGATATTGCTCCAATTTGCCATCACAATGATACAATATGACCACAATCTTCCAATAAGAAATCACAATGCTCCAATGTGACATCACAATGCTTCAGTGTGCCAATACTGTGTCCCCAGGTACCATTATATTGCTCCAATGTGCCATGACAATGTTGCAGTATGAGTTCACAATGTGCCATTTTGCCATTACCATGCCTCTTTGTGCCAAGACTATATCCAAATGTGCCATTACATTGCTCCAATGTGCCATGACAATGTTACAATATAACATCAGAATGTTCCATTGTGACATCACAATGCTCTATTGTGACATCACGATGCTCTTGTGTGCTAAAATTATTGCCCCATGTGTCATTCTATTGCTGCATGTGCCATCACAATGTTAAAATATGACTTCACCATGTTCCATTGTGACATAACAATGCTCCACTATGAAATCACAATGCTCCAGTGTTCCAACACTATCGCTCCATGGTGCCATAACAGTGTTACAATATGACTTTGCAATGCACAAAGGTGACATCACAATGATCCTTGGTTCCATAACAAGGTTACAATATGACTTCACAATGTTCCATTGTGACATCACAGTGCTCCAGTATGACATCAAAATGCTCCATGGTGCCATCACAATGTAACAATATGATTTCACAATGTTCCATTGGGACATCACAATGCTCCAGTGTGCCAACACTATTGCCCTATGTGCCATTATGTTGCTACAATGTGCCATCACAATGTATATGACTTCAAATGTTCCATTTTGAAATCACAATGTTCCAATGTGACATCATGGTGCTCCAATGTGCCATCACAATGTTACAATATGACATCACAATATTAAAATGTGACTTCTCAATGTCCCATTGTGCCATCACACTTCTCCATGGTGCCTTCACAGTGTTACAATATGACTTCACAATGCTCCAATTTGACATCACAATGCTCCATGGTGCCATCACAGTGTTACAATCTGACTTCGAATGTTCCATTCTGACATCACAATGCTCCAGTATGACATTGCAATTCAACAATATGCGAACACTATCATCAAATGTGCCAATACATTACTCTAATGTGCAATCACAATGTTACAATATGACTTCACAATGCTCCAATGTGACATCACAATGCTCCAATGTGCCAACACTATCGTCCCATGTGCCATTATTTGCTTCACTGTGCCATTATTTTTATACAATGGGCCATCACAATGTTACAATATGACTTCTCAATATTCCATTGGGCTATCACAATACTCCAATGTGATATCAAAATCCTCCATGGTACCATTACAATGTTACAATATGACTTGACAATGGTGCACTGTGACTTCACAAGGCTCTAATGTGACATCACAATGCTCCAATGTGCCATCAGAATGTTACATTATGACTTCTCACTATTCTATTGTGCAATCAAAATGCCCCGTGGTGCCATCACAATGTTACCATATGACATCACAATGTTCCAATATGCCAACACCATCGCCCCATGTGCCATTATATAGCTCCAGTGTGTCATCACAATGCTCCAAAGAGCAATCACAATGTTACAATATTACTTCACAGTGTTCCATTGTGATATCACAATGTTACAATGTGCCATTACAATGTTACAATATGACTTATCAATGTTCTATTGTGCCATCAAAATGTTCATTGTGCCATCATTATGAGAAATTGTATCATTACCATGTTCCATTGAGTCATGCTCACAATCCGTCAATGTGACATCACAATGCTCCAATGTGTCAACAGAATGCTCCAAAGTGACATCAAAATGCTCCAATATGCCATCACAATATTACAATATGACTTTTCAATGTTCCATTTTGGCATGACAATTCTCCATGGTGCCTTCACAGTGTTACAATATGACTTGACAATCCTCCAATGTTATATCACAATGCTCCAATGTGCCACCACAATGTAACAATATGACTTCACAATGTAACTTTGTGCCATCACAATGCTCCCATGTGACATCTCAGTGCTCCAATGTGCCAACACTATCACCTCATCTGCCATTATGTTGCTCCAATGTGCCATCACAGTGTTCCATAGTGTCATCACAATGTTACAATATAACTTCACAGTGCTCCAATGTGACATCACAGTGCTCTATGGCTCCATCACGATGTTACAATATGACTTCACAATATTCCATTTTGACATCACAGTGCTCCAATGTGACATCACAATGCTCCAAAGTGCAAACCCTATCGCCCCATGTGCTATTATATTGCTCCCATGTGCCATCACAATATTACACTAAGACTTCACAATGTTCCATTGTGTCATCACAATGTTCTATTGTGACATCACGATGCTCCTATATGCCAAAACTATTGACCCATGTGCCATTATATTTCTCCATGTGCCATCACAATGTTAAACTATGACTTCAGGTTCCATTTTGACATCACAATGCTCCACTATGATATCAAAACCCTCCAATACTCCAACACTATTGCTCCATGGTGCCATTACAGTGTTACAATATGACTTCACAATGTACCAAGATGACACCACAATGCTCCATGTTGCCATAACAAGGTTACAATATGGCTTCACAATGTTCCATTGAGTGTTACAATATAACCTCACAATGTTCCATTGTGACACTGCAGTGTTTCAAATTTACATCACAATTCTCAAATGTGCCAACACCATCACCACATGTGCCATTATATTGCTCCAACGTGCCATCACAATGTTACAATATGACTTCACTATGTTCCACTGTAATATCACGATGCTCCAATGTGACATAATAATGCTCCATTTTGCCAACACTATTGCCCCATGTACCATTATATTTCTCCAATGTGCCTTCACAAAGTTACTATATGATTTCACAGTGTGCCATTGTGATAGCACAATGCTCCAAAGTGACATCACAATGAGCCAATGTGCCAACACTATCGCCACATTTGCCAATATATGCTCCACTGTGCCATCAAAATGTTACAATATGACTCCACAATGTTCCATTATAATATCGGAATGCTCCAATGTGCCATCACAATGTTACACTATGACTTCACAATGTTATAATATGACTTCACAATGTTGCGTTGTGCCATCTCAATGCTCCGTGGTGCCATCACCATGTTATAATATGACTTCACAATGTTACAATATGACTTCATTACAATATGACTTCACAATGTTACATTGTGACATCAAAATGGTCCACTGTGACATCACAACGCTCCCATATGCCAACACTATCACTCCATTGTGCTATCACAATGTTACAATATGCCTTCACAATGTTCCATTGTGACATCAAAATGCTCCAATGTACCAACACTACCTCCCAATGTGCCATTATATTGCGCCAATGTGCTATCGCAATGTTACAATATGACTTCAGAAGGTTCCATTGTGACATCACAATGGTCCATGGTGCCATTACAATGTTGCATTGTGACATCCCAATGCTACACTGTGAAATCACAATACTCCACTGTGACATCACAATGCTCCAATATTCCAAACCTATCGTTCCATGGTGCCTTCCCAATGTTACAATATGACTTCACAATGTTCCATTGTGACATCACAGTGCTCATTGTGCCATCACTATGCTCAAATGTGTCATTATCATGATACATTCTGTCGTCACCATGCTCAATATGCAACACAGGGCCCAATGCTCCCTCACAATCCCCAATGTGCCATCACAACGCTCCATGGTGCAATCACAATGTTACAATTTGACTTGACAATGCTCCAATTTGACATCACAATGCTCCAATGTGGCAACACTATAACTGCACGTGTGATTATATACCTCCAATGTGCCATCATCATGTTACAATATGACTTCACAATATTCCATTGTGACATTACAATGCTACAATGTTACATCACCATACTCCAATGTGCCAAAACTATCGCCCCATGAGCCATTATATGGCTCCAATATGCCATCACGATGTAATATTATGACTTCAAAATGTTCCATTATGATATCACATGCTCCAGTGTGACATCATGATGCTCCAATGTGCCATCACAATGTTACAATATGACTTCATAATGTTACAATATGACTTCTTAGTGTTTCATTGTGCCATCACAATTCTCCATGGTGCCTTCACAGTGTCACAATATGACTTCACAATGCTCCAAAGTGACATCACAATGCTTCATGGCGCCATCACAGTCTAACAATATGACTTCAAACGTTCCATTCCGGCATCTCAATGCTCCATTGTGACATCACAATTCAAAAATATGCCAACACTATCATCCATTGTGCCATTATATTACTCCAATATGCCATCATAATGTTACAATATGACATCACAATGTTCCATTGTGACATCCCAGTGCTCCAATGTGACATCACAATGCTCCAATGTACCAACAGAATGGTACATTGACTTCTCACTGTTCCATTTTGTCACCAAAATGCTCCATGGTGCCATCACAATGTTACCATATGACTTCACAATGCTCCAGTGTAACA
>NW_008340041.1:170123-171521 GCF_000622305.1 Nannospalax galili
AATGCTGCAGTATGACATTGCAATTCAACAATGTGCGAACACTGTCATCAAATGTGCCAATACATTGCTCTAATATGCAATCACAATGTTACAATATGACTTCACAATGTTCCGTTGTGACATTACCATGCTCCAATGTGCTAACACTATCAGGCCATTGCCCATGCCAGCCGGCCAAGACGGACAGTACCTGAAAGGGGGAGTGAGTATTGAAAGAAGAAACAAGTGACAGAGAAAAGATACTTGGGAGGACTGTCAGTAGAGACTGCAGCCCCGGTTTATTTTAGCTCCTTTTTATAGAGTAGAACATCAGAGCTAGCCACTGTTGCTTAACTCAAGTATCTGAGGGTCAAGGAGCAGTCAAATACTTGTTGTGAACTCCACCACATAAACACATTCCTCCTGACTTGGCAGATTAGGTACTGGTGTGCAAAACACAAACTCTAAGTAAACAAGCAAGCTTGTCACAGCTCAGTGTACATAATGGATTAATAGCTCCAAACAGCCCATGGTCATTATATTGCTCCAATGTGCCATTACAATGTAACACCATGACTTCACAATGTTCCATTGTGATATCACAATGCTCCAATGTGTCCTCATAATGCTCCAATGTTCCAAAACTATAGCCCCATGTGTCATTATACTGCACCAATGTGCCATCACAGTGTTACAATATGACTTCACAATGTAACATTGTGAAACCACAATGCTCTGATGTGACATAAAAATGCTGCAATGCGACAACACTATCGCCCTATGTGATATTATATTTCTCCAATGTCCCATCACAATGTTACAATATGACTTTACAATGTTCAATTGTGAGATCAGAATGCACCAAGGTGCCAACACTATCGCCCCATGTATCATTATATTGGTCCAATGTGCCATCACAATGTTACAATATGACTTCACAGTGTTCCATTTTGAAATCACAATGCTCCAATATGACATCAAAATGCTGCAATGTGACAACACTATCGCCCTATGTGATATTATATTTCTCCAATGTCCCATCACAATGTTACAATATGACTTTACAATGTTCAATTGTGAGATCAGAATGCACCAAGGTGCCAACACTATCGCCCCATGTATCATTATATTGGTCCAATGTGCCATCACAATGTTACAATATGACTTCACAGTGTTCCATTTTGAAATCACAATGCTCCAATATGACATCAAAATGCTGCAATGTGACAACACTATCGCCCTATGTGATATTATATTTCTCCAATGTCCCATCACAATGTTACAATATGACTTTACAATGTTCAATTGTGAGATCAGAATGCACCAAGGTGCCAACACTATCGCCCCATGTATCATTATATTGCTCCAATGTGCCATCACAATGATACAATATGACTTCACAGTGTTCCATTTTGAAAT
>NW_008340041.1:171708-174919 GCF_000622305.1 Nannospalax galili
AAAAAACCTGGGGGTAGTTTTTACTCCAGGTAACTATGCCAAAGGTCATGTTCCAAATAAGGTCAGGCATCCGTGCTTGGTGGCACTTTCCAGGCAAGTCAGGAAGACAGCAGGAGGCCCCCTCCTGAGAAGGAGAGTCCTTCCATATGGCACTGAGCTCCCTAGAGCTATCCGGACATAGTGGACTACAACCCTAACAGCAGGGTTCCCCAACACTCAATGTTCCATTGTTCCATCACAATTCTCCATGGTGCCATCACAATGTTAAAATATGACTTCACAATTCTCCAGTGTAACATCACAATGCTCCACTGTGACAACACAATGCTCCCATGTGCCAAACCATCGCCCCATGTTCCATTATATTGCTCCTATGTGCCATCACAATTACAATATGACTTCACAATGTTCCATTATGTCATCACAGTGCTCCAATGTGACAACACAATGCTCCAATGTGCAAACACTATCTTCCTATGTGCCATTATGTTGCACCAACGTGCCATCACAATGCTCAATGGCGCCATCACAATGTTGCAATATGACTTCCCGTTATTCCATTTTAACATCACAGTGCTCCAATATGACATCGCAATGCTCCCTTGTGCCAAGACTATCGCCCCATGAGCCACTAGATTTCTCCACAGTGCCTTCACAATGACACAGTATGAAATTACAGTGTTCGGTTCTGACATCACAATGCTCCAATGTGACATGACAGTGCTCCAATGTGCCAAGACTATCGCCCAATGAGACATGTTATTGCTCCATTGTGCTATCACAATGTTACAATATGACCTCTCAATGTTCCATTTTGAAATTGCAATACTCCAATGTGACATCACAATGCTCCCAAGTGCCAAAACTATCTCTCCATGTGCCATTATATTGCTTCAATGTGCCATCACAATGTTACAATATGACTTCACAATGTTCCATCATGACATCTCAATGCTCCAATGGCCAATACTATCCCCCATGTGGCATTATATTGCTTCATTGTGCCATCACATTGTTACAATATGACATCACAATATTACAATGTGACTTCACAATGTTCCATTTTGAAATCAAAATGCGCATTGGGCATCACGATTCACAATTGTGTCATTATAATCATCCATTGTGTTGTACCATGCTCAATATGCAAACATGATGCTCAATGTCCCCACACAATCCCCCAATGTGACATCACCAAGCTCCAAGTTTCCATCATAATGTTACAATATGACTTTACAATGTTCCACTGTGAGATCACAATGCTCCAATGTGACATTACAGTTCTTCAATGTGCCAACAAATTGTCCCATGTGCCATTATATTTCTCCAATATGCCATCACCATGCTCCAAGATGTCATCATAATATTACAATATGACTTCATAATGCTCCAGTGTACCATCACAATTCTCCATGGTGCCATCACAAAGTACACTATGACTTCACAATGTTCCACTGTGACATCACAATGCTCCAGTGTGACTTCATAATGCCCAAAAGTGCCAACACTATCGCCCCTGTGCCATATATGGCATATTGTTCCAATGTGCCATCACAATGTACAATATGACTACACAATGTTCCTTTTGGACATCACAATGCTCCAATAGGACATCCCAATTCTCCAATGTGCAATCACAATGTTATAATATGACTTCACAATGCTCAAATGTGAACATTACAGTGCTCCAATGTGACATCACAATGTTACAACATGACTTCACAACGTTCCATTGTGCCATCACAGCACTCTAATATGACATCCCAATCCTCCAATATTCCAAAACTATCGCCCCATGTGCCATTATATTGCTCCAATATGCCTTCACAATGATATGATATGAAATCACAATGTTCCATTATGACATCACAATGCTCCAATGTGGCATCACAATGCTCCCATTTGCCAAAACTATCACCCCATGTGCCATTATATTGCTCCTATGTGCCATCACAATGTTACCATCTCAATCCTCCAAAATCCCAAAAATAACGGCCCATGTGCCATTATATTGCTCCAATATGCCTTCACAATGATATGATATGAAATCACAATGTTCCATTATGACATCACAATGCTCCAATGTGGCATCACAATGCTCCCATTTGCCAAAACTATCACCCCATGTGCCATTATATTGCTCCTATGTGCCATCACAATGTTACAATATGACATCACAATGTTCCATTATGTCATCACAATGCTTCAATGTGACAACACAGTGCTCCAATGTGCAAACACTATCACCCTATGTGCCATTATGTTGCACCAATATGCCATCACAATGCCCCATGGTGCCATGACAATGTTACAATATGACTTCATGTTCTTCCGTTTTAACATCACAATTCTCCAATATGACATCACAATGCTCCCTTGTGCCAAGACTATCGCCCCATATGCCACTATATTACTCCAAAATGCCTTCACAATGATACAATATGAAATCACAATGATCCGTTCTGACATCACAATGCTCCAATGTGACATGACAGTGCTCCAATGTGCCAACACTATCACCCCCTGTGCCATTATATTTCTCCAATGTGCCATCGCAATGTTAAAATATGACTTCTCAATGTTCCACTGTGACATCACAATGCTCCAATGTGACATCACAGTGCTTCATGGTGCCCTCACAGTGTTACAATTTGATTTCACAATGTTCCATTGTGCCATCACAATGCTCCATTGTACCTTCACAGTGTTAGAATATGACTTCACAATATTCCATTGTGCCATCACAGTGCTCCATGGTGCTTTCACAATGTTACAATATGACTTCACAATGTTCCAGTTTGACACCAGAATGCTCCAATGTGACATCACAATGCTCCCATGTGCCAACACTATCACCCCATGTGCCATTATAATGTTTCAATATGCCATCAAAATGATAATATATGACTTCACTATGTTCCATTGTGACATCACAATTACGCCAATGTGACATCACAGTGCTCAACTGTGCCAACACTATCACCCCATGTGCCATAATATGCGGTCCCCATGCTCCATGGTGCCATCACAGTTTTACAATATGACATCACAATTCTCCAATGTGACATCACAGTGCTCCATGGTGCCATCACAATGTTACATATGGCTTCAAAATGTTCCATTTTGACATCACAATGCTCCCATGTGCCAACACTATTGTTCCATGTGTAATTATATTGGTCCATTTGCCATCAAGATGGTAAAATACGAA
>NW_008340041.1:177745-179425 GCF_000622305.1 Nannospalax galili
TGATCCATTGTGTCTTGAACATGCTCAATACCCCAACACAGTGCTCAACGTCCCCTCACAATCTCCCAATGTGACATCACAATGCTCCAATGTGTTATCGCAATACTCCAATATGCCATCACAATGGTCCAATGTGACATCACTATGCTTCAATTTGATATTACAAAGCTCCAATATGCCAACACTATGGCCCCATGTGCCATTATATTGCTCCTATGTACATCACAATGTTCCAATATGACTTCAAAACGTTCCATTGTGCCATCACAATGCTCATTGTGCCATCACAATGTGCCATTGTGTCACTAGAATGATCCATTGTGTAGTCACCATGCTGAATATGCAAACATGTTGCTCAATGTTCCCTCACAATCCCCAAATGTGACATCACAATGCACCAATGTGACATCACAATGCTCCAATGTGCCAACACTGTGGCCCCATGTGACATTATAGTGCTCCAATGTGCCATCACAATGTTACAATATGACTGCACAGTGTTCAATTGTGCCATCACTATGCTCGTTGTGCCATCATAATGTGCCATTTTGTCATTACAGTGATCCATTGTGTCATCGCCATGCTAAATATTGAAACACTGTGCTCAATATCCCCTCATAATTCCCAATGTGACATCACAATGCTCCAATGTGACATCAGCATGCTCTAATGTGCCAACACTATGTCCCCATGTTCCAGTATATTGCTCCAATGTGCCATCACAATATTACAATATGACTTCATAATGTTCCATTGTGCCATTGAAGTGCTGATTGTGCCATCACAATACACCATTGCGTCATTAAAATGATTCATTGTGCCATCACCATGCCCAGTATGCTATCACGGTGCTCAATGTCCCCTCACCATCCCACAATGTGACATCACAATGTTCCAACGTGTTATCACAATGCTGCAATGTGATATCACAATGCTCCAATATGCCAAAACTGTGATCACATGCGCAATTATATTACTCCAAAGTGCCACTGCAATGTTACAGTATGACTTCACAATGTGCCATTGTGTCATTGCAATGATCCATTCTGTCGTCAGTATGTAAACACAGTGCTCAATGTCCCCTCACAATCTCATAATGTGACATCAAAATTCTCCAATGTGACATCACAACGCTCCCATGTGCTGTTATATTGCTCCAATGTGCCATGACAATATTACAATATGACTTCACAATGTTCAATCGTGCCATCACCATGGTCCAATGTGCCAACATTATGGTCATATGTTCCATTATATATCTCCAATGTGCAATCACCATGTTACAATATGACTTCACAATGTTCCATTGTGCAATCACAGTCCTCATTCTGCCATAACAATTAGCCATTGTGTCATTACAATGATCCATTGTGTCATCCCCATGCTCAATATGCAAACACCTTGCTCAATGTCCTCTCACAATGCCCCAATGTGATATCACAGTGCTCCAATGTGTCATCACAATGCTCCAATGTGACATCAGAATGCTCCAATGTATCATCACAATGCTTCAATGTGACATCACAATGCTCCAATGTGTCATCACAATGCTCCAAAGTGACATCACAATGCTGTAATGTGCAAACACTATGGCCCCATGTGCATTACATTGCTCCAATGTGCCATAATAATGTTACAATATAACTTCAGAATATTCCATTGTGCCATCACAATGCACCT
>NW_008340042.1:0-3967 GCF_000622305.1 Nannospalax galili
TGCTGGACTCTCCATCCTGAATGGTGAGGTAAATCCAGGGATGAATGATGCATTTCTGAAGCTGCCTGCACCTTGGGGGAAAGGCACTGGCTTCTTGTTGGGGAGGGGAAATGGTGGTAGTCGGCAAGAGCTACAAAGAGGGGGGAAAATGCCATTAGAGTCAGTGGAAGGCAAACGACCTTATATCACAGCACAAGGTTCTCTGATAGAAAATCACTATGGAAGATCAGCAGTGACAAAACCAGAGCGGCTGTGACTACTGCTTCTTTGGGACTCTTGAAGATTCCTGAAATCTATCATCAATCAATCAACCAATCAGTCAATATCAATCAATCATTCCATCTATCTATCTATCTGTCTGTCTATCATCTATGTATCTATCATCTATCTACCTATCTCTATCACCTATCTATCTGTCATCTATCTATCTCATCTGTGTGTGTGTTTGTTTGTTTGTGTGTGTGTGTGTGTATCCAGCAAAAAGCCTGCAGTTGAATTATACCTACTTTCAAACTGAGCCCATCCTGTAAGACATAGTTCTGAATTCATCTTTCCCAAACTCTCCTTTTTCTCCAAAACAGACAAGGCTCATCATACCCTACAGCATGGCATAACACTTACAGGATTGTTTTAGCACAACCATTTGCTCAGGCAAGAAATTCTTAAGTATTTCAGTAAAGATCTTTCCTTGGTTGAAGTAAGTCTTATCACAGAAGGAAATTTCAACCAAAGAAAGTACGTCTTGGAGTGTGATGCTAGACGGGTGGTGGTTTTCTATGAGTGTACTGTGAATTGTGTCTTCTCGCAGTGCTCTGTCCACTTGCTCCTTATTTTCCCAACACTCTCCCTATATCTGAGGCCAGGGACCCTGGGAAGAATAAGGGTAAATTTAGGGTTTGGATTATGGTTAGTGTTAGGTTTAAGTTTAGGTTTAGGGTTAGATTTAGCGTTAGGTTTAGGTTTAGCTTTTGGATTATGTTTAGGGTTAGGTTTTGGTTTAGAGTAATTATTAGGGTTAAGGTTATTTAGGGATAGAATTATGGTTAGGGTTAGGTATTGGTTCAGGTTTACTGTTAAGGTTAGATTCAAGATTAGGTTTAGGGTTAGGGTTAGTGTTAGGGATAGGTTTAGGGTTAGGGATAAGATTATGGCTAGGGTTAGTTTCAGGGTTACTTTTAAGGTTATGGTAAGGGTTACGTTTAGGTTTAGGGCTATGGTTAGTGTTAGGGTTATGTTTAAAGTTATATTTAGTGTTAGGATTATTGTGAGTGCTAGGTTTAGTGTAGGGTTAGGTTTGGGGTTAGGGTTAGAGATAGGGTTAATGTAGGGTTATGGTTAGGGTTATTGTTAGGTTAGGGTTAGGATTGGGTTTATGTTTAGGTGTAGGGTAAGGTTTAGGGTTAGGTTTAGGGTTATTGTTAGGGGAAGGGATATATTTAGGTTTAGTGTTAGGATTAAGGTTAGGGTTATTGTTAGATTTAGGTTTAGGGTTAGGGTTCAGTCAGGGTTATATTTAGATATTGGGATAGTTTTAGTGTTTGGATTAGGGTTAGGGTTAGAGTTAGGGTTAGTGTTAAGGTAAGGGTTAGGTTAGGGATAGAGATAACCTTAGAGTTAGAATTATGGTGAGTTTCAGAGATAGGGTTAGGTTTAGGCTTAGGTTAGTGTTAGGGTTATGTTTACGTTTAGGGTTAGGTTTAGTGTTAGGGTTAGGTTCAGGTTTAGCATTAGGGTTATGGTAAGGGTTAGGGTTAGGCTACAGTTTAGGTTAGGACTAGGGTTATTGTTATGTTAGGGTTAGGTTTAGGGATATGAGTAGTTTGGGATTAGGATTAGGGTTCTGGTCAAGGTCCCAGATAGGTTTAGGGAAAGGTCTAGTTTTAAATGTTAGTGTTAGGGTTGGCTTAGGTTTAAGATTAGGGTTAGGATTCGGATTAGAGTGAGGATTAATGTTAGGTTAGAGTTAGGTGTAGGGTAAGGTTTAGTGTTAGGGGTTGGGTTAGGAATGGGGTTAAATTTAGAGTGAAGTTTAGGTTTAGTGTTAAGTTTAGGGTTAGGGTTATTTTTGGGCTAGGTTAGTCTTAGGGCATGGGTAGGTTTGGGTTAATATTAGGTTAGGGTTATGGTTAGGGTTAAGATAATGGTTATGATTAGGTATAGGGTAAAATTTAGGGTTAGGTTTAGGGTTAGGTTTGGGGTTAAGGTTAGGGTTAGGGATAAATTTAGGGTTAAGGTTAGGATTAGGGTTATTGTTATGGTTAAGTTTAGGTATACATTTTGGGTTTCAGTTAGGCTTAAGGTTAAAGATAGCAACAGGCTTAGGGTTAGGTTTAGGGTTACCTTTAGGGTTACGTTTAGTTTTAGTGTTCAGATTAGGGTTAGGATTAGTGTCAGGATTTGCATAAGTTTTAGAGCACCGTTAGTGTTAGGTTATGTTAGGATTTGGGTTAGGGATAGTGTTAATTTTAGAGTTACAGTTATGGTTAGTTTCAGAGTTATGGTTAGGGTTAGGATTAGGGTTAGTGATTGTCGGGAGCCATGCTTTACAAAAACATTGGAGGAAAGAAGAGTGCCATGTTAAGAGCTTCTGAGCTCTCTGTTTCAGTGGTCTGAGCCAACAGGCTATGCCTCCATGATTAATTAGGTCTCCTAGAAACTTAGTTTCGGTTTGGTCTTCAGGCACCGGAGTTGGTGATGTAATGCAGCAATGTGCTGCGTCCTTAGCTGCTTTATGCTAGTAAAATATCCTTGGTGATTTCTTGGTTACCCCAAATCTGATTTCTATATAAGATCTGTGTTCCTCACAACAAAGAGCCATCCTTTAATCACCCACCTAACTGTAAGATTCTTATCTTCGAATAAATTCATTGCATAACTTCAAGACTTTTGTCTTGGTTTCTTTTTTGTTGAAGACCCAAGCCTGGTGGTCTTGGGGGGTGTTCGACAAGTGATAGGTTTAGGTTTAGAATTAGCGTTAGGGTTACATTAAGGGTTAGGGTCAGGGTTAGAGTCAGTGTTAATAGGTTTAGGATTAGGGTTTTGGTTAGTGTTAGAGTTAGTTTCATAATAAGTGTTAGGGCTAAGGTTGTGGTTATGGTTAGGGTTGGGGTTATGTTTAGGGTTTAGGTTAGGGTTAAGTTTAAGATTAGGGTTAGGGCTAAGCGAGGGTTAAGAATAAGGTCAGAGATAAGTGCAGGGTTATTGTAAGGGTTAGGGTTAGTGTTAGGGCTAGGGTTGGGGTTAGATTAGGGTGAGGGTTAGCTTTAGGGTTAAGGTTGGGATAGGATTAGGGTTAGGATTAGGCTTACTGTTTCAGTTAGGTTTAGAAATAGGGTTGGGATTTGGGTTAGAGATACAATTAGGATTAGATTCAGCATCAGTTCAGGGATTACTTTAGGTTTAATATTAGGTTTATATTCAGGATTAATGTTAATGTTAGGATTGGGGATAGGTTTAGTGTTAGTGTTAGGGTTAGGGTTACTTTCAGGTTTATGGTAAGGGTTACCTTTAATTTTAGGGCTAAGGTTAGTGTTAGGGTTATATTTAAGGGATTGTTTATTGTTAGGGTTAGAGTTAGATTCAGGTTTAGGTTTAGGGATAGTGTTAGTGTTAAGGATAAGTTTAGGATTATGGGTAAGGTTAGTGTCAGGGTTAGTTTCAGGTTAGGGTCAGGGCTGAAGATTGGGTTAGGGTAAGGTTCAGGGTTGGGGTTATGTTTAGGGTTAGGGATAAAGTTAGGGCTAGGGTTAGGGTTAAGGTGAGGGTTAGGATTAGGATTAGGTATGCGGTTTGATTAGGGGTAGGATTAGGATTACAGTTAGGTGTAGGGTATGGTTAGGGTTAGAATTAGGGCTAGGGTTAGGGTTAGGGTGGAGATTAGGGTTAGGGATTGGTGTATTTTAAGGTCAGGTTTAATGTTAGGGTAAGGTTAATTTTGTGTTTTGGTTATGGTTATTGTTAGGTTTAA
>NW_008340042.1:4619-13838 GCF_000622305.1 Nannospalax galili
GTTAGGGTTAGGGTTAATTCTTAGGGTTAGGGCTAGGGGTAGGATTAGGGTTAGGATTAGTGTGAGTGTTCGGGTTTGGTTTCTGGTTCGGATTCAGGTTCGAGTTAGGGTTAGGGTAAGAGGTTAGGGTTAAGGTTAGGGTTAGGGTTCATGTTTAGAGTTAGGGTTAGGTTTAGGTTTCGGGTTAGGGTGATGTTTACAAGTTGGATTTGGTTATTTTTATGGTTAGGGTTTAGGATAGAGTTAGATATTGGGTATGGTTAGGGCAGTGTTAGGGTAGGGGTAGGTTTAGGGTTAAGGTTAGGATTAGGGTTAGGCTTAGGTTTAGGGTTAGGGTTTGATTAAGGTTGGGGTTAGGGTACGATTAGTGTTAGGTTTAGGGTTAAGAATTGATTTAGGTTAGGGATAGAGTGAGGGTTAGGATTACTGTTATGTTTAGGGTCATGTTTAGGATTATCATTAGGATTAAGGTTCCTTTTAGGAATCAGGTTAGTGTCAGTGTTATGGTTAGGGTAAACGTTAGGGTTAATGTTAGGGTAGGAGTTAGGGCCGGGGTTATGTTTTGGTTAGGGTTATGTTTAGGGTTAGGGTTAGGTTTAAGGTTACGGTTACGCTTGGAGTTAGGATTAGGGTTCTGATTCAGGGATAGGTTTACAGTTAGGGTTATGTTTAGGATTAAGGTTAGGTTAGGGCTAGGGTTAGGGATAAGGCTAACGTTAGGTTTAGGGTTAAGGGGAAGGTCAGGCTTATCAGTGTTAGGGTTAGAGTTAAGATTAGGGATAAATTTAGTGTTAGGGTTACGTTGGGAATAGGCATATGTTTAGTTTCAGGGTTAAGGTTAGGGTTACGATAAGGGTTGCTTTAGGTTTAGGGCTAAGGGTAGATTTTGGGTAAGAATTAGGGTTATTTTTATGGTTATGTTTCAAATTAGGGTTATGGTTAGCATTAGGTTTAGGGTCAGGGTTATGTTTAGGTTTAGTGTTTAAGCATTAGGTTTAGGGTTAAGGATAGTGTTAGGTTAAGATTACTGTTAGGGTTATTGTTAGGTTTAGGATCAGGTCTTGTTAGGTTTAAGTTCAGGGTTGGGTTAGAGTTAGCATTACCATTAGGTTTAGGGTTAGGTTAGGTTTTGGGTTATGGTTAACAATATGGTTAGGGTTGGGGTTTGTTTTACGGCTAGCGTTAGGTTACGATTACTGCTAGGGTTATGATTATGGTTAGGGTTAAGTATAGAGTTAGGGTTAGGAATAGTTTTATTGATAATATTAGGTTAAGGTTACTATAAGGGTTACACTTAGTGTTAGGTTAAATTCAGGGTTCGGGATAGGGTTAGCATTAGGGTTAAGTTTAAGGTTAGTGTTAGTGTCAGGTTTAGCATTAAATTTAGGTTCCTGTTTCATGTTAGGGTTAGGGTTTTGATTAGGTTTAGAGTTATGATTAGGTTTAGATTTAGGGGTAGGTCTACAGTTTAGTTAGGGTTAGGTTAGGGTTAGGTCTAGGGTTAGGGTTAGGTTGTGGGATTGTGTTAGGGTTATGTTTAGGATTATGGTTAGGGTTAGGTTTAAGATTCGGATTAGGGGGTTAGGGTTAGGGTTAGGGTTAGGGTTAGGGTTAGGGTTAGGGTTATGTTTAGGATTATGGTTAGGGTTAGGTTTAAGATTCGGATTAGGGTTAGAGTGAGGATTAGGATTAAGAATAAAGGTTAGGGATAGTTTTAGGGATATTGTTCATTTAAGGTTACTGTTAGGGTTACTCTTATTGGTAAGTTTAAGTTCAGAGAGAAGGTTAGGGTTAGTGTTAGCGTTAAGTTTAGGGTTAAGTTAAGATTTGGGTTAGGGTTAACGATATAATTAGGGTTAGGGATTGGTTTAGGGCTAGTGTTAGGTTAAGGTTACTGCTAGGGTTATGCTTAGGATTAGGGCTAAGGGTAGAATTAGGGTTAGGGATGATTTAGTGTTAGTGTTAGGTTAAAGTTACTATTAGAGTTCCATTTAGAATTAGGTTTATGTATAGGGTTAGGCTTAGCATTAGCATTAGTGTTAGGGTTAAGGTTTGCTTTAGAGTTAGCATTAGGGTTAAGGATAGGTTTAGGGTTAGGATTCGGGTCAGGATTAGAATTAGATTAGGTTTAAGATTAGGTTTAGGATTAGGATTAGGGATAGGTTTAGGGTTAAGGTTAGTTTCAGACTTAGGGTTTGGGTTACCCTCAGGGATATGTTTAGTTTTGATCTAAGGTTAGAGTTAGGGTTATCTTTAAGTTTATCTTTAGTCTTATGGTCAAGGTTGGTGTTAATTTTAGGGTAGGGTTACGTAGGGTTAGAGTTAGGGTTCAGGTGATGGTTATTTTTGTGGATAGAGTTAGGGTTAAGGTTGGGATTAAGTCATGTTAGGGTTAGGTTTAGGGTTAGGCTTCTGGTCAAGGTTAGATTTAGACTTATGGTTAGGGTTAGGTTTATGGTTGGGGTTAGGTTAGGGTTTGGTTAGAGTATGGATAGGGTTACAGATAGGATTAGGGATAGGTTTAGGGTTATGTGTAGGCTTAGGTTTAATGTTTGGGTTAAATTAATATTAGGATTAGGTTTAGGGTTAGGGTTAGGGTTTTGTTTAGGCTCCTGTTTCATGTTAGGGTTAGGGTTTTGGTTAGGTTTAGGGTTAGAATTAGGTTTAGATTTAGGGTTAGGTCTACGGTTTATTTAGGGTTATGTTAAGGTTAGGATGAGGTATAGGCTAGGGTTAGGGTGTGGGATTTTGTTAGGGTTATTTTTAGGGTTAAGTGTAGGGTTGTGTTTAGGGTTAGGTTTAGGTTTGAGGTTTGTGTTAGTTTAGAGTTAATGATATAGTTATGGTTAGGGATTGCTTTAGGGATAGGGTAAGGTTAAGGATACTGCTAGGGTTACGCTTAGGGTTAAGGATAGAGTTAGGGTTAGGGACAGGTTTAGTGTTAGTGTTAGCTTATGGTTACTATTTGGGTTATGCTTAGTGTTAGGTTTAAGTTTAATGTTAGGGTTAGCATTAGGTTTTGCGTCAGGTTAGGGTTTGGTTAGGATTTACAGTATAATTAGATTTAGGGATGGGTTTAGTATTGCTGTTTCAGTTTCCTTATGTGTATAGGGTTATGCTGAGGGTTAGGGTTAAGAATAGAGTTAAGGTTAGGGATAGGTTTAGGGATTGTATTGAATTAAGGTTACTGTTAGGGTTATGCTTAGTGTTAGGGTTAAGCTTAGGGTTAGGGTAAGGGTTACATTTAGGGTTAGGGTTACTGTTAGGGTTAGTGATAAGTTTAGGTTCACTGTTATGGTTAGTGTTGGGGTTAGTTCAGTGTTAGGGTCAGCATTAGGCTAAGGGTTAGGGTGAAGGTGAGGGTGATGGTGAGGGTGAGGGTGAGTGTCAGGGTGAGGGTTAGTGTTAGATTCAGGGTTAGGGTTAGGGTTAAGTTTAGGGTTAGGGTTAGGTTAGGGTTAGGTTTATGGTTAGCTTTATGAGTAGGGTAAGGTTTAGAAATAGGGAGATGGGTAGGGTTAGTGCTAGGTTTAGGGATAGAGTGTGGGATAGGTTTAGGGATATGTTTATGTTCATGTTTAGTGTTAGAGTTAGGGTTAGGTTTAGGCTTTGGGTTAAAGTAAGGGTCATGGTTAGGGTTAGGTTTATGTTAAGGTTTTGAGTAATAGTTATGGTTTAAGATAGGTTTAGGGATAGTGATATGTTAACGTTACTGTTAGAATTACAATTATTGTTAGGTTTAAGTTTAGGGTTAGGTTTAGGCTTAGGCTTTGGCTTAGGCTGAGGCTTAAGCATAGAATTATTGTTAAGGATAGGTTTACAAATAGTGTTAGGTATGGTTACTGCTAGGGTTACACTTAGGGTTAGGGTTAAATTTAGAGTTAGGTTTAGGGCTAGGGTTAGGGTTAGGGTTAGGGTTAGGGTTAGGGTTAGGGTTAGGGTTGGAGCCAGGGAGTCAGTGGAGGCACTGTCATGAACCTGTTAGGGTTAGGGTTAGGGATGGAGCCAGGGAGTCAGTGGAGGCACTCTCATGGACCTGTTTGGGTTAGGGTTGGGGTTAGGGTTAGAGGTAAGGATTAGGTTTACAGTTAGGTTTAGGGTTACGTTAGGGAGTAAGATGAGGTTTAAGATTACTGTTAGGGTTAGGGTTAAGTTAGGGATAGGTTTATGATTAGGGTGAGCTTTAGGGTTAGGATTACATATTGGTTTAAGTTAAGGGTTTGGTTTAAGGTTAGGGTTAGGTAGAGGTTTAGAGTTAGGGTTAGGATTAGGGTTAGGGATAAGGTTAGGGTTAGGTATAGGGTTACAGTTAGGGTAAGGTTTAGGGTTAGATATATGGTGGGGGTTGCAGTTAGGGTTACAGTTAGGGATAGGGTTAGGGTGAGGGTTAGGGTTAGAGTTGGGTTTAGTTAAGGACTAGGGTTAAAGTTAAGGTTAGGGTTTGATTCAGGTTTAGTGCAAGTTTTAGGGTTAGGTTAATGCTTAGAGTGAGAGATCAGTTTAGGCTAGGGTTAGGGTTAAGGTTAGGGTTAGGGTTAAGGAATAGTTAGGGATAAGGTTCAGTTTCAGGTTAGGGTTTAGGTTAATGTTAGGCTTAATGATAGAATTAGCGATAGGATTAGAATGAGGACTGGGGTTAGGGTTAGGGTTATGTTTAGGCATAGGTTTAGTTTTAGGGTTAGGGTTAGTTTAAGGGTTAGGGTAAGGTCGAGGGTTAGAGTTAAGTTAGGGTTAAGACTAGAGTTAGGGTAAGAGATAGGTTTAGGGATAGTGTTAGGTTAAGGTTACTGTTAGAGTTACACTCATTGTCAGGTTTAAGTTTATGGTTAGGGTTAGGTTTAGGGTGAGGTTTAGGCTTAGGGTTAGCTTCAGTGTTAGGGTTAGGGTGAGGTTGAGGGTTAAGGATAGTTTATGGTTAGGGTTAGCATTAAGGTTAGGGTTATGGTTAGGTTTAGGATTAGGGTTAGGTTTACAGTAAGGGTTAAATTTAGGGTTTGGGATAGGTTTAGTTTTAGGGTTATTGAATTTATGGATTGGGTTAGTTTCAGGTTTAGGTTTAGGGTTGACTTTAGGGTCACGGTTAGGGTAGGGTTAGGTTTAGTGGTATGTTTATGGTTTGGTTTAGGGTAGATGTTATGTTTATGGTTAAGGTTAAGATTAGGGATAGGATTAGGTTTAGGGTTATGGTTAGGGCTAATGTTAGGTTTTGGGAATGGTTTAGCTTAGGCACAGTGTTTGGGTTAGAGTGAGAGTTGTGTTAGTGGTAGGGTTAGGGTTAGCTTTAGGGTTAGCTTTAAGGATAGGCTTGGGGCACGGTTCGATTTATGCTTATGGTTTCTGTTATGGTTAGGTATAGGTTTACAATTAATATTACAGTTAGAGTTACACTTAGTGTTAGGGTAAGGTTTAGGTTTACAGTTAGGATTAGGGTTAGGGTTAAATGTAGGTTACAGTTAGGGTTAGGGGTCAGGTTATGGTTAGGGGTCAGGTTAGGTTTAGGTTTAGGGTTAGGTTTAGGGTTAGCGTTAGGTTTGGGTTAGAATTAGGATTAGGGTTTGGTTTAAGTTTAGTGTAATGTTTAGTGTTAGGGTTAGATAAGGATTTGGGTGAGTAATAAGTTTACAGTAGGGTTAGTGTTAGGCTTAGGGTTAGGTTTAGGGTTAGGGATAGGGATTGGTTTAGGGTTAGGGATAGGGATAGGGATAGGTTTAGAGAAAGGTTTAGTGTTAGGTTTAGGGTTAAGCTTGGTATAGGCTTAGGATTAGGGTAGGGGTTAGGTCTTTGGTTAGTTACAGGGTTAGGTTTAAGGTTAGGGTTAAATTTAAGGACAGGATTAGGAATTGGGTCGAATTTATGGTTAGGATGAGGGTTAGAGTTAGGTTTAGGATTAGAGTCAGGATAGGTTTAGGTATAGGATTAGGTTTAGGGTTAGGGTTGTGGTTAGGGTAAGTGTTAGGATTAGGGTTATGGTTAGGGTTTTGGTTGGGATTAGAGTTAGGTTAGAGTTAGAGTTATGTTTGGGTTTAGCATTAAGGATAGGGTTAGGATTAGTTTTAGGGTTATCATTAGGGTTACAGTTAGGTTTAGGTTTAGAGTTACAGTTAGTGTTAGGGTAAAGGATACAATTAGCAATAATTTAGGTTTAGGTTTGGGATTATGGTTAGTTTCAGGGTTAGGTTTAGGCTTAGGGATAATATTAGGGTTAGGATTAGGGTTAGGCTTCTTTTTAGTGCTAGGTTTAGAGAAAAGTTTATGTTTAGGCTGAGGGTTAGTGTTAGAGATAGGCTGAGGATTGAGTCTACGGTTAGAGTTAGGGGTAGGAATAGTTGCATGGTTAGAGTTAGGATTACGGTTAGTCTGATTAGATTAAGGGTTAGATTTAGGTTTGTGTTTAGAGTTAGGGTTAGGGATAGATTTAGGTTTAGGATTTGTGATAGGGTTAGGGATTAGGTTAGGTTTATCTAAAGGTTTAGGTTTAGGTTAGGGTTAGGGGTATGACTAAGGTTAAGGTGAGTATTAGGTTTAGGTTTACCTTTAGATTAGGGCTATTTATATGGTTAGGGTTAAGGCATGGTTGAGGTTTAGGGTTTAGGTTTACCTTTAGTTAGGCCTATTTTTATTGTTAGCATTAAAGCATGGTTTAGGTTTAGGGTTTAGGTTATTTTTAAAATGAAGGATAGGGTGAGTGATAGGTTTAGGGTTGGCTTAAGGTTACGTTTGCCATTATGTTTATGGTTAGGGTTAGGGATAATTTTAGTGAAAGGAATAGGGTTAGAGTTAGGGTTAATGTTAGAGATAGGCTTAGGGTTAGGATTATGGTTAGGGTTTCACTTAGTTTCAGGGATAGGTTTAAGGTTAGGATTAGGGTTAGGGATGTTTTAGGTTTAGGGTTAGATTTAGGGTAAGATTCAGTGTAAGGATTTCTGTTGGGGTTAAGATTAGGGTTAGGTTTAGTGTTAGGGTTAGGTTTATGTGTAGGTTTGGGGTCATGATTAGGTTTAGGTTTAGAGTAAGGTTATAGTTAGCATTAGTGTTCGGGATAGGTTTAGGATTAGGTTTTGGTTTAGGGATAGGTTTAGAGTTAGGGATAGGGTTAATGTTATTTTCCTATTTAGAGTTATTGCTAGGTTTTTTTATACTTAAGGTTAGATTTATGGTTATGCTTAGGTATATGGTTAGGGTTTTGATTATGGTTAGGGTATGGTTAGCATTAAGGATATGGTTAGAGGTAGGGTTAGAGTTAGGGTTATTGTTAGGTTTATGGGTAGGCATTGATTTAGGGTTAAGATTAGAGTTAGGGTTGGGGTGAATGTTTGGTTTAGGTTTAATATAAGTTTCAGGGTTAGGGTTAGGGCAAGGTTTAGGGTGAGTGATAGGTTTAGGTTAGTGTTAGGATTAGAGCATGGTTAGGGTTAGGGGTAGGTTTAGGTTTAGGTTTAGCATTAGGATTAGTGTTAGGGCTAGGGTTAGGGTAAATATTAGATTTGGGTTTAGGTTAGGGTTAGGGTTAGGGTTACCTTCATGGTTTATTATAGGTTTAGGGTTATGGTTAGGGTTACAGTTAGTGTTAGGGATAGGTTTGGGTTAGTTTTAAGATTAAGGCTAGAGTGTCTTTTAGGTTTAGTGCTAAGCTTATGTTTAGGGTTAGCATTAGGGTCAGGGTTAGGTTACAGTTCAGATTAGGTGTAGGTTTTGGGTTAGGGTTAGAGTTAGGGTTAGGATTAAGGTTAGGATTAGGGTAGGTTTAGTGTTAGCGATAGGTTTAGATTTAGGATTAGGTTAGGGTTCTGGTTAGGATTAGTGTTAGTGTTAGGGTAAGGTTTCGATAAGGTTAGGATTAGTGTTTAAGTCATCTTAAGGTTCAGGTTAGTGATAGAGCTAGGGTGAGGTCAAGGGTTTTAGTTAGGGTTACGTTTAAGTTTACATTTAGGGTTAGGGTTAGGGTTAGGTTTCGGGTTAGCTTTAATTTTAGGGCTTTAGTTAGGTATAGGGTTACTTTAGGATTAGGATTAGGGTGAGGGTTAATCATAGTGTTAGGGATAGTGTTAGACTTAAGGATATGGATAGGGTTAGGATTAAGTTGAGGGTTAGAATGAGGGTTACAGTTAGGGTTACTGTAAGGGTTAAGGTTAGCGATAGATTTAGGGTTAGGATTAGGGTTAAGGTTAGGGTTAGGGTGAGGGTGAGTGTTAGGGTTAGGTTTTTTCTTAGGGTTAGTTTGGGTTAGTTTTAGGATTAGGGTTAGGGTTATGGTTAGGGTATCGGTTAAGGTACAATTAGGGTTAGGGGTATGTTTATGGTTAGGGTTAGAGTTAGATTTATAGTTAGAGTTAAGGTTAAGTTAAGGATAAGGTTAAGTTTAGGTGTAGGTTTAGGGTTAGGGTTAGGACTAATGTTAGGTTTAGGGGTAGGTTTAGGTTAGGCTCAGGGTTTTGGTTAGAGTGACTGTTAGGTTAGAGTTAGGGTTAGAATTGGGGTTTGGTTAGGGATAGGGTTAGGTTAGAGTTCTGGTTAGGTATAGTGCTAGGCTTAGGGCAAGGATTAGGTTTAGAGTTATGTTAGAGGTTACATTTAGTGTTAGCATTAAAATTAGGTTTATGTTTAGGCTTAGGGTTAGGGTTAGGGATAGGTTACGGTTTAGGATAGATTTAGGGATAGGATTACACTTATGGCTAGGGTCAGGTTTAGGGTTAGGTACAGGGTTACAATTATTGTTATGGTTATGGTTACAGTTATGGAAAGGTTAGGGTTAGGTTTATGGTTATCATGATGGTTATAATTAGAGTTAGGTTGCAGTTAGGGTTAGGGGTGTGTTAGTGTTAGGTTTAGTGTGTGGGTTAGATTAGGTTTAGGGTGAGATTTAGGGTTAGGGTTAGGGTTAACGTTAGATTTAGCTTAGCCTCAGGGTTTTGGTTAGGGTTTAGCTTAGCCTCAGGGTTTTGGTTAAGGTGAGGGTTAGGTTAGGGCTAGGGTTAGGATAAAGTTTTGGGTAAGGTTAGGGTTAAGTTAGAGTTCGAGTTAGGGATAATGATAGTTTTAGGGCAAGGGTTAGGGTTAAGTTAAAAGTTACATTTAGGGTTAGCATTATGATTAGGTTTAGGTTTAGGGTTAAAAATACAGTTTGGGATAAGGATACTGTTAGGGTTACATTTAGGGTTATGGTTAGGTACAGGGCTAGGGTTAGGGTTAGGGTTAGGGTTAGGGTTAGGGTTAGGGTTA
>NW_008340042.1:13869-14461 GCF_000622305.1 Nannospalax galili
ATGTTAAGGATTAGAGTTAGTGTTAGAGTTAGGTTACAGTTAGGGTTAGTGGTAGGTTTGGGTTAGTTTTAAGTTTACTTTTAGGGTTAAGGTTAGGTTTGGTTTAGGGTTAGTGTTGGAATTAGGATCAGGGTTTGGTTTAAATTTAATATGAGGTTTAGGGTTAGGTTTAGGTTAAGTATTCTGGTGAGTGATAGGTTTAGGGTAGGTTAGTATTAGGGATAGTGATGGGTTTAGGGTTAAGGATATGGTTAGGTTTAGAGAAAGGCTTTGTAGACCAGGCTGGCCTCAATTTCACAGAGATCTGCCTACTTCTACCTCCCAAATGCTTAGGTTAAAGGTGTGCACTACCATGCCTAGCTTAACCATAAACCAAATAAACTCTTCATTCTATTAAAAAAGAGAGAGCTGAAGTGATGGCTCAGCAGTTAAGAGCACTGGCTGCTCTTGCAGAGGACCTGGGTTCTATTCCTAGCACCCATATGGTGGCTAACAACCATCTGTAACTCCAGTTTCATGGGATCCAACACCCTCTTCTGGCCTTGTGAGCATGCATGTGGTGCACGTACACGTGTTCACTTACAGGCAAAAT
>NW_008340042.1:14790-15911 GCF_000622305.1 Nannospalax galili
GTTACGGGGTTAAGGTTAGCGTTAGGGTTAAGGACAGATTTAGGGATTTGGTTAGTGTTACAGCTAGGGTTAAGGTTAGCTTTAGTGTTAGGGTTAGGGTTAGTGTTAGGGTTAAGATTGGATTAGGGATAGGATTGGGACTATAAATAGGGTTAGAGTTAGGGTTAGAGTTAGGATGATGGTTAGGGTTAGATTAGGGTTAGGGTTCGGTTTAGTGTATGGTTAGGATTCTTGTTATGTTTGGGGCTTGGGATAGGGTAGGTTTAGTTTTAGGTTAGGTTTAGAGTTATGGTTATGTGTAAAGTTATGTTTAGGATTAGTGTTAGGGATAGGGTTAGATTTAGTTTCAGGGATTTGCATTAGAATTACGTTTAGGCTTAGTGTTATGTTTAGGGTTAGTGTTAGGGTTACAGTTAAGGATATGGTTATGGATAGAGTTAGAGTTGGGGTTAGGGTTAGTTTCAGGGTTAGGATTAGGTTTAGGAAGAGTATTAAATTTATGATTAGGATTAGAGTCATCTTAGGGTTATGGTTATGTTTAGGGAAAGGTTTATGTTTAGGGTGAGGGTGAGCATTAGCGGTAGGCTTAGGATTGAGTCTAGCATTAGCATTAGGGGTAGGAATAAGCTCAGGGTTGGGGTAGGGGTAGGGTTAGTTTTAGGGTCCTGCTTGAGAGGAAGAGTTAGTGTTGCATTTTGATTTAGGTTTAGGAATAGGGTTAGAGTTACAGTTAGTGTTAGGGTTAGGGTTTAGGGTTAGGACTATCTTAAGGGATAGGTTTAGGGTAGGGTTACGGTTAGGGTTAAGTGAGTGTTAATGTTAGGGTTAGGTTTAGGTTAGGATTATGGTTATGGTTATGGCTAGGATTTGGTTTAGATGAAGGGTAAGATTTAGGGTTAGGGTTAGAATGAGATATAGGTTGAGTGATCAATTTCAGGGAGGGTTAGGGTTAGGGTTATGGTTAGATTTAGGGTTAGGGTTAGGGTTAGGGATAAGTTTAGGGAAAGGATTAGAGTTAGGGATAGGCTTAGGTTTAGGAATAGCTTAGGGTTAGTGTTATTGTTAGGGTTTGAGTTAGTTTCAGGGTTAGGGCTACAGTTAGGGGTATAGATGGGCTTAGG
>NW_008340042.1:16093-29658 GCF_000622305.1 Nannospalax galili
AGGTTATGGTTTAGAGATAGATTTGGTGTTATGGTTAGTGTTAATGTTAGTTTTAGGTTTAGAGTTAGGGCTAGGATTAGTTTAGAGTTATGGTTAGTGTTAGATTTAGTTTTATGGTTACATTTAAGGTTAGGGTTAGGGCTAGGATTAGGGTTAGGGTTAGGATTATACTTAGGGTTAAATTAGGATTTGGGATAGGGTTAGGTTAGGGTTTGGGTTAGTGTTGAGGCAAGGGTTAAGTTTAGGGTTATGTTTATGGTTACGTTTAGGGTTAGCTTTAGGGTTATGGTTAAATTTAGGTTTAGGTTTAAGATTAGAGTTAGGATTAGATTTAGGATTAGGGTTAGGTTTAGGATTAGGATTAAGAATAAGGATAGAATTTGGGATTGTGTTACAGTTAGGGTTACTGTTACAATTAAGTTTAGAATTAGGGTCAAGTTTAGGGTTACAGTTATGTTTAGGTTTAGGAGTAGGGCAATATGGTTAGGCTTAGGTTTAGGAATAGGAACAGAGTTAGGTTTAGGGATAGGTTTAGGTTTATGGTTGTCATTAGGTTTAGGTTTATGGTTAGGATTAGGGTTAAGTTAAGGGTTACAGTTATTGTTAGGTTTAGGGTTTGGGATAGTTTTAGGGTTTGGTTGGGTTACCATCAGGTTTTGGGTTTATTTTAGGATTAGGGTTAGGGTTAGCGTTAGGTTTTGTGTTAGGGTAAGGTTTAAGATAGGGTTAAGCTTAGGTTTATGCTTACAGTTAGTTTTAGGGTGATGGTTAGAGTTAAGGTTAAGGTTAAGGACAGGTTATGTTTTAGGGTTAGGATTAGGGCTCATGTTACATTTAGGGTTATGATTAGGTTAGGCTAAGGATTCAGTTTTGGGTTCCGGTTAGGGTTAGTGTTAGGGTTAGGGTTAGCGTTAAGCTTAGATTAATTTTAGGGTTAAGGTTAGGGTTAGGTTAGGGTTTTGGTTAGTGTTAGGGCTAGGGTTAGAACAAGGGATAAGATTAGGGTTATGTTTAGAGTTACGTTTAGATTTAGTGTTAGGGTCACGGTTAGGTTTAGGTTTATGATTTAGGGTTAAGGTTAGTTTTAGGTTTGCGTTTGGATTAGCGTTTGGATTAGGGATAAAATTGGGTTAGGGATAGGCATAGAGTTAGGGTTATGGTTAGGTTTACAGTTAGAATTAGGGTTAAGGTTAGAGTTACACTTAGGGTGAGTGTTAAGGATAGGTTTAGGGTTAGAGTTAGAGTTAGGGTTTGGGTTCAGGTTAGAATAAGTGTTTGGGTTAGGCTTAGAATTAGGGATAGTGTAAAAGTTTTAAGGAAGGCATTGGTTTAGGGTTACTGTTAGTTTTCGGTTTAGGGTTAGGGTTATGTTTATGGAAATGTTTAGAGTTAGGGTTAGGGCTAGTGGTAGGCTTAGAGTTAGGTTAGGCTTAGGGTTGGGTTATTTTCAGGATTAGGGTTAAGGTTAGGGTTAGGTATATGGAGAGTATTAGAGTTAGGGTTGGGGTTAGATTCAGGGTTAGGGATAGGGTTCAGGTTAGGGTGAACGTAAGAGGGATAAGTTTAGGTTAGGTTTAAGGTCAGGTAAGGGTCAGGGTTAGATATTTGTTTAGGGTAAGCTTATGGTTAGGTTTAGGCATAGGCTTGGGTAAGGTTTAGGTCAGGATCAGAGTTAAGGTTAGATTAGTTTAGAGTTAAAGGTTATGTTTAGGGTTAGGGTTAGGGTTAGAGTTAGAGTTAAATTTAGGTTTATAGTGAGTGTTAAGGGTAGGTTTGGATTAGGTTTAGTGCTGGGTTTAGCTAGAGTTAGGATTAGTGTTAGGGTTTGGGTTCGATTTAAGATAAGATTTAGGCTTAGCATTGGTGTTAGGTTTAGTGTTAGAGTCAGGGTTAGTTTTAGGCTTTGATTCTGGGTTAGGCTTATGGTTAGGGTTACAGTTAGATTTAGGGTTAGAATTAGGGTTACACTTAGGATTAAGTTAGGGTTAAGGTTAAGGATAGGTTTAGGGTTATGGTTAGACTTAGCATTTGGTTTAGTTTTAGGGTAAGGTTGAGGGTTAAGTTTTTGTTCATGTTAGGAGGAGTATTAGGTTTAGGGAAGGGTTACAGTTAGGAATAGGGTTAGGGATAGGGTTTTGTTTAGGGAATAGTTTAGGGTGAGGGTTAAGGTTAGAAATAGACTTAGGGTTAGGGTTAGGGTTATTGTTTTGTTTAGTTTCAGGGTTAGGTTTAAGGTAAGGGTTAGCGTTAAGGATTGGGTTCAGGATAGGTTAGGGTCAGGGATAGGTTTAGGTTTATAGTTATGTATTGGGTTAGGGATGGGGTTTTGTTTCACATCAGGGTTAAGGGTAGGTTTATGGTTAAGGATAGGTTTAGGGATAGGCTTCAGGTTAGGGCTGGGGTTAGGCTTTGGTTATGTTTATCATTCTCTTTTGGTTAGGGTTAGGGTTTTCATTAGCTTTTGGTTTATGGTTAGGTTTTGTGTTAGGTTTACTTTTAGTGTTGGGGTTTGATTGGGCTTTGGTTTAGGGTTAGTGTTAGAGTTACAGTTAGGTTTAGGGTTAGAGTTTGGGTTGGCGTTAGGGTTAGGGCTAGGGTTTGGTTTAGGTTTAGGTTTTAGGATTAAGGTTAGGGTTTTGTTTACAGTTAGTGATATTTTTATGATTAGGGTTAGGGTTAGGGTGATGGTTAAGGTTAAGTTTATTGTTAGGGTTAGCTTATTGGTATGGTTAGGATTAGGGTTACTGTTAGGATTAAGAACAGGTTACAGGTTAAGGTTAAGGTTAGGTTTAAGGTTGGGGTTGAATTAGGGTTATTGTTAGGCTTAAATTTATGGTTAGGTTAAGATTATGGTTAGGGTTGGGGTTACATTTAGGGTTAGGCACAGGTTTAGGGTTAAATTTAGGGTTATATTTAGGATTAGGTTAAGGTGAGGGTTACAGTTAAGTTTGGGGAAAGAGTATGGTTAAGCTTAGGGTTAGATTAGTGTTAAGTTTTGGTTAGATTTAGGTGTAGGGTAAGGTTTAGGATTAGTGTTAAGGTTATGGTTAGGCATAGGGTTAGGGTCACAGTTATGGTTAGGGAAAGGTTTAGGGTCAGGATTAGGGTTAGGTTTAGGAGTAGGGTAAAGTTTAGAATTAGGGATAGGGTTAGGTTTTGGGATTGGTCTAGGGTTAGGGTCAGGGTGTACAGTTAGTATTTGTGTTAAATTTGGAATTATTATTGGGGTTAGGTTAAGTGTTAGGGTTAGGGCTAGTGTAAGGTTGAGGTTAGGGTAAGGGTTAGGGGTCTGTTGAAGGTTAGGTTTTGGGTGAGGGTTAGGTTAAGGTTGTGGTTAGGGATAGATATAGGTTTAGGGTTAGTGTGAGGGTAACATTAGGTTTTGGATTAGGATTAAGTTAGGCTTAGGGTTCGGGTTAGTGTGAGGGTTAAGTTTAGGTTTGGTGTTTGGGTTAGGTTAGGGTTAGTGTTACAGTTAGGATTCGTTATGGTCCATGTTAGTGTTATGGCTAGGGTTAGTGCAAGAGTTAGGTTTTGTGTTATGTTTAAGGTTAAGTTTAGGGTTAGCGTTAGGGTTAGGATTAGGTTTAGGGTTAGAGTTAGTGTTAGGGTTATGGTTTAAGTTATTGTTGAGTTAGGGTTAGGTTAGGGTCAGTGTTAGTGTTAAGGCAAGGGTTAGGGTTAGGGTTATGTTTAAAGTTAGGTTTAGGTTTAGCATTAGGGTTACGGTTAAGTTTAGGTTTGGGTTTAAATTTAGGGTTAGGATTAGATTTAGGGCTAGATTTAGGGTTAGGTTAGGGTTAGGCATAGGCTTAGGTTAGGCTTTGCGTTAGTGTTAGGGTTAGAGTTTGAATTAGGGTTAGGGTTAAGTTAAAGGTTAGGTTAAGGTTACTGTTAGGGTTACGTGCTGGTTTAGGTTAAAGTTTAGTTGTAGGCTTGGTTCAGGTTTAGGTTTAGGGTAAGATTAGGGTTATGATTAGTTTTAGGGAAAGAGCTTGGTTTTGGTTTAGTTTTAGGTTTAGGGATAGGTTTAGGGTTAGATTACCGTTAGAATGTGGGTTAGTTTCAGGGTAAGGGTTAAGGTTTGGTTTAGGGTAAGGGATAGTATTAGGTTTAGGGTTAGGGTTAGATTTACATTCAAGGTTAGGGTTAAGCTTTGGGTGAGGGTTAGCGTAAGAGTTAGTATTAGAGTTAGGTTAGGTTTAGGGTTAGGATTAGGGTCAGGATTAGTTTTGGATTTTGGGTAAGGTTATGGTTAGGTTATGGGTTAGAGTTGTGGTTAGGGATAGGTTCAGTGTAAGTGTAATGGATAGTGTTAAGATTAGGTTGAAGTTTATGACTAGGCACACACTTAGGTTTATGCTGAGGATTACGGATACGTTTAAGATTCAGGTGAGGGCTAGGTTTAGGCTAGAGTTAGGGTTAGGTTAATGGTTAGAATTAGGGTTAAGTTTGGGTTAGATTGAGGTAAGGTTTAGGGATGGGTTTGTCTTAAGGTTAGGTTAGTATTAGGGTCAAAGTTCTCTTTAGTATTAGGGTTAGGGTTTGATTTAGGGAATAGGTTAGGGTTAGGGATAGGGTTATGAATAGGTTTAGGTTAGTGTTAGGGTTAGTGTTTGGGTTGGTTTCAGGGTTAGGTTTAAGGTTAGGGTTAGGTTTAAGGATTGTGTTAGGGATAGGTTAAAGGTTAGCATTAGGATTAGGGTTAGGTTTATGTTTAGGTTTAGCATTAAGGATTGGGTTAGGATATGGTTCAGTTTCTGGATAGGGCCAGGGTAGGTTTAAGGTTAAGGATAAGTTTAGAAATATTGTTAGGTTTAGGGTTGGGTTTAGGCTAAGGGTTAGCTTTAGGGTTCTCTTTCATGTTAGGGTTATGTCTTGGTTAGGTTTCAGTTTAGGAATAGATTTAGGTTTAAGTTTATGGTTGGGTTAAGTATAAGTTTAGGGTTGGAATTATTGTTAGGCTTGGGGTAAGATTAGGGCTTCAGTTAGGGTTAGCATTAGGGTTTCAGTTAGGTTTAGGTTTAGGGTTACGGTTAGGTTTATGAATTGTGCTAGCTTTAGGTTTTGGTTTAGGTTTTAGGATTACTGTTAGGGTTATGGTTAGGATTAGGTTCATGTTTAGGGTTAGGGTTGGATTTATCTTTTTGTTTAGGCTTATGGTTAAGTTTAGGGTTACAGTTAGCTTTTTGTTGGTGTTAGGGTTAGTGTAAAGGATAGAGTTAGGTTTAAGGTTAGGGTTAGGTTTAGGTTTAGGGTTGGGTTAGACTAGGGTTAGGTTTAGGTTTAAATTTATTGTAAGGTTCAGTGTTAGAGTTAGGGATGGGGTTAGGCTTAGGGTTATAGTTAGGTTTAAGTTTAGAATTAGGGTTAAGTTTAGGTTAACAGAGTTAAGTTTAGGAGTAGGGTGAGGTTTAGGGATAGGCTTAGATTTAGGATTAGTGTTAGGCTTAGGGACAGGTTTAAGGTTGGGGTTAGTGTTAGGGTTAAGTTTACTGTTAGGGTTTGGGTTAGGTTCAGAGTTATGGTTAGCGTTAGGTTTAGGGTTTGGGATAGGTTTAGGGTCAGGTTCAGGGTTACAATTAGCTTTTGGGTTTATTTTAGGATTATGGTTAGGTTTAACATTCAGTTAAGTTTAGGATATGAGTTAGGCTAGGGTTAGGGGTATGTTTACGATTAGGGTTAGGGTGAGAGCTAAGGTTATGGTTAAGGGTAGGCATAGGTTTTGGGTTAGGGTAAGGGCTTAAGTCAAGTTTAGGTGTGGGGATATGTTAGCCTAAGTGTTCAGGTAGGGTTCTTGTTAGGGTTACAGTTAGGGTTAGTTTTATGTTTAGGGTTAGGGTTAGGGTTAGGTTAGGGTTTGGGATACAATTAGGGTTAGGTTAGGGTTCTGGTTAGTTTTAGGGCTAAGGTTAGGGCAGGGTTTAGGGAGAGGATTATGGTTATGATTAGCATTATAGATAGGGTTACAGTTAGAAAAAGGATAGGGGTAGGAATAGGAGGCTTGGGGTTAGATAAGTAATAGGGATAGAATAATAGGCTTAAGGAAGGCAGAGGTTAGGGTTATTGTTAGGTTTAGGGTTAGGGTAATTGTTTAGGTTACGTTTAGGGAAAGGTTTTGCATTGGGGTTAGAGTTAGGGCTAGGGATAGGCTTAGGGTTAGGATAGGGTTTTTGGGCTAGTTTCAAGGTTGGGGTTAAGGTTAGGATTGGGGTTCAGGATAGTATTAGGGTTAGTGTTAGAATCATGTTTGGGGTTACCCTTTAGGTTAGGGTGAGGGTGAGGGTTAGGGTTAGATTTAGGGTTAGGTTTAAGTTTAGAGAAATGTTATACTTAGGGTTTGGATTAGGGTAAGTGTTGGGGATAGGTTCAGGGTATGGTTTAGTGTTAGACAAAGGGTTCCTGTTAGGTTTAGGGTTAAGTTTAGGCTTACAGTTAGGTTTATGGTGAGGGTAAGGGATAGGTTTAGGATTATGGTAACAGCTAGGATTAGTGTTAGTGTTAGGGTTGGGCTTAGATTTAAAATAAGGTTTAGGGTTAGGGTTGGGGGTTAGGTTTAGGGTTAGAGTTAGGATCAGGATTAGGCATAAGTTCAGGGTTAAGATTAGGTATACAGTTAGTTTTAGGGTTAGGGATAGGGTTAGGTTAGGGATACGTTTACCATTGGTTTTAGGTTTAGAGTAATGTTGAGGGTTAGGGTTAATATTAGGTTTAGGGTGAGCAACAGGTTTAGTGTAGGATTACAGTTAGTGTTACTGTTAAGTTTACCTTAAGGGTTAGGGTTAGGGTTTGGTTTAGGGAAAACTTTGGAGATAGGGTTAGGGTTAGGAATAGGCTTAGGGTTAGGGTTAGGGTTATGGATAGGTTTATGATTTGGTTTATGGTTAAATTTTGTGTTAGGGGTAGGGTTCAGGTTCAGGTTAGGGTTTAGGATAAAGGATTGGTTTAGAGCTAGGGCTAGGTCGAGGGCTGCATTTAGCCTTAGGGTTATGTTTAGTGTTCTCTTTCAGGTTAGCATTAGGGTTTTGGTTAGCTTTTGGGCTAGGGCTAGGTTTATGGTTATGGTTAGGTTTAGATTTAGGTTTAGGTTTAGGGTTAAAATTGGTTTAGGGATAAGTTTATGGTTAGTACGTGCATTAGATTAGGGTTTGGGTTAGAGTTAGCATTAGGGTTTCATTTAGGTTCAGGGTTAAGGTTAGGGTTGTGTTTAGGGTTTGGGCCAGGATTAGGTTTAGGTTTAGGTTTTAGGATTACAGTTACAGTTATGTTTAGGGTTAGGGATAGTTTTAGGGATATGTTTAGGGTTAGGGTTAGGGTTAAGTTTAGGGTTAGGGTTTGCTTTATTGTTAAGTTTAGTGTTAGAGTTAAGGTTAGGGTTAGGACTAGGGTTGGGTTTAGATTAGGGTTAGGTTTAGGTTTAAAATTATGGTTAGGTTTAGGGTTAGGGTCTGGTTCGGTCGAGAGTTAGTGTTAGTGTTAATGTTAGGGTTATGGTTAAGTTTAGGGTTAAGGTTAGAGTTAGAGGTAAGGGTCAGGTTTAGGGTAAGGTTCATGGGTTAGATGTTAGGGTTAGGGTTAGGTTTATGGTTAAGTTTAGGATTAGAGGTTGGGGTTAGTGTTAGTAATTTTAGGGTGAGCATTAAGGTTAGATTTATGGTTAGGGTTAGGTTCAAGTGTAGGGTAAGGTTTAGGGTTAGATTTAGATTGAGGTTTAGGGTTAATGTTAACATTAGGAATAGGTTTACGGTAGAGTTAGGTTTAGGGTTAACATTAGGTTTCAGGTAAGGTTAGGTTAGGCTTAGGGTTCAGGTTAGGGTGTGGATTAGGGTTAGGTTTTGGGTTAGGGTTAGGATTAAGTTAGGGTTAGGGTTACAGTGAGGGTCCATCAGGGTTCAGGTTATTGTTAGGGCTGGGTTAGGGCAGAGGTTAGGGTTAGTGTTGTGTTTATGAATACATTTAGGGTTAGAGTTAGGATTAGGATTAGGTTTAGATTTGGATTTAGTGTAAGGGTTAGGGTTAGGTTTTGACTTAGGGTGAGGTTAGGATTAGTGATATGGTTACATTTAGGTTAGGTTTAGTGTTAGGGGTAGGGTTTGAGTTAAGGTTAAGGTTAGGTTTATGGTTAGGGTAAGGTTACTGTTAGGATTATGCTTAGAGTTAGTTTTAATTTTAAAGTTAGGGTTAGGGTCACTGTTAGGTTTTGGACAAGGGTTAGGGTTACGGTTACATTTAGGGTTAGGGTTAGGTTATGGTTAGTGTTTTGGGTAGGCTTATGTTTAGGTTAGGGTTACGGTTTGGGTTAGTTTCAGGGTTAGGGTTAAGGTTAGGGATAGAGTTAGGGATAGTATTAGGGTTAGGGTTAAGATTAACATTAGTTTCAGGATAGAGTTAGGGTTTCGATTAATGTGAGAGTAAATTTCAGGTTTATGTTGGGTTTATGGTACAGTTACGGTAAGGGTTTTGGTTAGGGTTAGGTTCAGGCTAAGGGTGAGGGTTAGAGTTAGGTTAAGATAGGTTTATGGTTAGGATTAAGCTCAAAGTTAGGTTTATGGTAAGGTTTAGGGATAGATTTAGGATTAGTGTTGGGGCTAGGTTTAGGCTAGTGTTAGGGCTAGGGTTAGGGTTAGATTTGGGTTTTAAAGTAAGGTTTATGTTAAGGTTTAGGGATAGATTTAGGATTAGTGTTAGGGCTAGGTTTAGGCTAGTGTTAGGGCTAGGGTTAGGGTTAGATTTGGGTTTGTGTTAGATTTAAGGTAAGGTTTAAGATTATGTTAGGTATTTGGGTTCCAATTACAGTTAGGTATAGGCATCAGTTCAGGGTTAGGGTTAGGGTCAGGGTTACTGTTAGTGTTCGTTTTAGGGTTACAGTTAGTTTTGGGATTAGGGATAGGTTTAGGAGTAGGGTTAGGGTTAGGGTTAGCATTTGATTTAGGCTAATGATCATGTTGAGGGTTATGGTTGCTTTCCGGTTAGGGTGAGTGATAGATTGAGAGTAGGGTTACAGTTAGGGTTTTGTTTACAGTTGAACTTATGGTTATGGTTAGGGTTTGGATTAGGAAAAGGTTTCAGTTACAGTTAGGGTTAGGAACAGGCTTAGGGTTAGCATTAGGGTTAGAATTTGAGTTAGTTTTGGGGTTAGGTTTAAGGTTAGGGTTAGGGTTAAGGATTGGGTTAGTGATAGGGATTGGGTTTGGGTTAGTTTTAGGGGTAGGTTTAGTGTTAAGGACAGGTTTAGAGATAGGGTTAGGGTTATGGCTGGGATTAGTCTTATGGTTATGTTTAGGGTTGTCTTTCAGGTTAGGGTTAGGTGTCGGTTAGGTTTCAGGTCAGGGTTATGTTTGGGGTGGGGTGAAATTAGAGTTTGTGTTAGGGTTAGGGTTTATGTTGGTTTCAGGTTTAGGTTTAAGGTTAGGGTTATGTTTAACTATTGGGTTAGGGATAGGGTTAGGGTTAGTGTTAGGGTTAGGTTTATGTTTAGGTTTAGGGTTAGGTTTAGGTTTAGGGTTAGGGTTAAGGATTGGGTTAGGGATAGATTCGGTTTTGGCTTAGGGTCATGGGTAGGTTTATGTTTAGGATAAATTTAGAGATAGGGTTAAGGTTAGGGTTGGGTTCAGTATTAGGATTATGTTTAGGGTTAGGGTTAGCTTACTGTTACAGTTAGAGTTAAGAAAAGGTTTAGGGATAAGTTTAGGGTTAAGTTTAGGGTTAGGCTTAGGGTTGGCCTTAGATTATAGTTAGGGTTAGGTTTAAATTTGTGGTTAGGCTTCGACTTAGGGTTAGGGTTGTGGTTAGGATTAGGGTAAGGTTTATGATTAGGGTTAGGTTTATGCTTAAGTTTAATGTTAGGGTGAGGGTTGGCTCAGTTTTAGCTTTGGGGGTTTATAAAGGTTAAGGTTATCATTAGGTTAGGGTTAAGGGGAACATTAGGTTTAGGTGAAGGGTAAGGTTTAGGTTAGGGTTAGGATTAGGGATAGGGTTATGGTTTGGGATAGGTTTAGGTTTAGGGTCAGAGTTGCCATAAGGATTTGGGTTTATTTTAGGATTAGAGTTAGGGTTAGGGTTAGTGATAGGTTTAGGGTTAGGTTCAGCTTTAGTGTAGCATTAATATTAGGGGTATGTTTACAGTTAGGGTTCAGATGAGGGTTATGGTTAAGATTAAGTTTAGGGTTAGGTTTATGATTAGGGTTAGGGTTAGGGCTAACATAAGATTTGGGGTTAGGATTAATTTAGGCTTAGGGTTTGGGTATGCCATGGGTTAGGTTTAGGGTTCGGGTTAAGTTTAGGGTTCGGTTTAGATTAGAGTTCTGGTTACAGTTAGGGTTCTTTAGGGTTCAGGTTAGTGTTAGGCAAGGGTTAAGGTTAGGGTTATGTTTAAGGTTATGTTTTGGGTTAGCGTTAGGGTTAGGATTAATTTAGGCTTAGGGTTTGGTTATGCCATGGGTTAGGTTTAGGGTTAGGGTTAAGTTTAGGGTTTGGTTTATATTAGAGTTCTGGTTACAGTTAGGGTTCTTTAGGGTTCAAGTTAGTGTTAGGCAAGGGTTAAGGTTAGGGTTATGTTTAAGGTTATGTTTTGGATTAATGTTAGGGTTAGGATTAGGTACAGATTTAGGGTTAAGTTTAGGGTTATAGTTAGGGTTTTAGTTAGTGTTGTGTTAGGTTTAGGGATAAGGTTAGGTTTGGGTTAGGGATAGGGTGAGGGTTAGGGTTTGATTTAGGTTTAGGGATAGGGTTAGGGTTAGGGTTAGGGTATGGTTACTGTTAGGATTATGCTTAGGGTTAGATTTAATTTTAGGTTTAGGGTTAAGGTTAGGGTCATAGTTAAGTTCAGGGTTACGATTACTGTTACATTTAGGGTCAGGTTCAGGTAAGGATTAATATATGGTTACGTTTAGAGGTAGATTTAGGGTTGGGGTTAGGATTAGGTTTAGGTTTAATGTTAAGAATGGAGTTGGAGGGCTGGAGAGATGGCTCAGTGGTTAAGAGCACTGTATGCTCTTGTAGAGAGTTCAATTCCCAGCCCCCAAATGGCGGCTATGAACCAGTTCCAGGGGACTCTGAAGCCCTCTTCTGAACTCGGCAGCATTGCACAACACGGTTGCACTCATACGAGCAGGCAATACACTCATATACATAAAATAAATGCAGGCAATACACTCATATACATAAAATAAAAATAATAAATAAATAAAAAATATTAAAACAAAAGAATAGATTTAGGATAAGTCTAGGATTAGCATTATGGTTAGTGTTAGGTTTAGTGTTAAGGATGGGGTAGGGGTAGGGATAGGTTTATCTTGAGGATTATGTTTAGTCTTAAGGTTAGGGATACGGTTAGGCTTAGAGTTAGGTTTAGGTTTAGGTTTAGGCTTAAGAATATGGTTAGAGATAGTTTTAGAGTTAGGGTTAGGGATATGGTTAAGGTTAAGGTTAGGGTTAGAGTTAGCGGTAGGGTTATCATTAGGGTTAAGGATAGTTTTAGGTTTAGGGTTAGGGTTAAGGTAAGGGTAGTGTTTAGTTTTCGGGTTAGAGTTAGGGTTAGGGTTAAGGTAAATGTTAGCTTTAGGGTTAGGATAAGGTTTCCAGTTATATAAGGGTTAGGGTTAGTGTTACTGGTAGGTTTAAATTTACGTTTAGTTTTATGGTTAAGGTTAAGGTTAGGTTTAGGGATGGGTTTAGTTTTAGGTTTAGGGTTATGGTTAGGCATTGTATAGGGTCTGTGTTAGGGTAAGGGCCAATGTTAGGTTAAGGTTTAGGGTTAGGGTTAGGATTAGGTTAGGTTTTGGGTTAGGGAGAGGGTTAGGGTTAGGGCTAGGGTTAATATTAGGGTCACAGTTACAATTATGGTTATGTTTAGGGTTATGATCAGAGTTATGTTTAGGATTACAGTTAAGTTCAGGGTTAGGGTTAGGGTTAGGTTTAGGGTTAGGGTTACCATTAGGACAGGGTTAAAGAAATAGTAAGTGATAGGGATAGGATTAGAGATAGTGTTAGGCTTAGTATTATGTTTGGGTTTAGGGTAAGGTTTAGGCTTACGGTTAGGGTCAGGGTAAGGTTTAGTTTTCGGTTAAGCTTATTGTTTGTGTTAATGTTAGGGTTAGTGACAGGTTTAAAATTAGGGTATTGTTTAGGGTTTGGGTTTGGGTTAGTGTTAAGGTTCCAGATAGGTTCAGAATAAGGGTTAGGGTCACGCTTACATTTAGTGTTAGGATTAGACCTACAGTTAGGGAAAGGTTTTTGATTGGGGTTAGGTCTAGTTTTAGGATAGAATTAGAGTTAGGGTTAGGGTTAGGGTTAGATTTAAGATAAGGCTAAGGTTTAGGGTTGGTGTCAGACTTAGGGTTAGGGTTAGTCATCGGTTCAGGGTTAGGTTTAGGGTAAGATTTACAGTTAGGTTTAGTGTTGGAGTTAGAGTTACTTTTAGGGTTTCAGTTAGGGTTAGGGGTAGGAATAAGTTTAGGGTTAGGTTTAGGGCTAAGCTAGCATTTTTGTTTAGGGTTAGGATTAGGAATAGTCTTAGGGTTAGGGTTGGAGTTTGGTTTATTTTCAGGATTAGGGTTAGGGTTAGGGTTAGGGATAAGGATTCATTTAATGACAGGTATAGGTTATGGTTTGGGTTAGATCCATGGTTATCTTTAAGGTGAAGGACTGGATTTGGATAGGGTTCGTGTTCGGATTAGGATTATGGTTATATTTAGGACTAGGGAAAAGTTTAGAGATAGGGTTAGGATTAGGGCTGGAATTAGGCTTAGGGTTATGGTTAGGGTTCTGTTTCAGGTTAGGGTTAGGTATTCTTAGGTTTCCAGTTAGAGTTAGGGTTAGGGTTAGGAATAGGGTTAGGGTTAGGGTTAGGGTTAGGGTTAGGTTTAGTATTACAATTAGGTGTAGGGTTAGAGGTGGGTTACATTTTCTTTCATCTTTTGGAGACTGGGTCTTCCTTTAGCCCCATCTGGCCTGGAACTCATTATGTAGATTAGGCTGGCCTCGAAATCCAGAGATCCACCTGCCTCTGCCTCCTGAGTGCTGGGATTAAGGCATGTGCCACCGTGGCCATCAGATGTGGGTGACTTTTAGCCTTACAGTTAGGGTGAGGACTAGGGATAGCTTACAAGTAGGGTTATGTATGGTTAGCATTTGCTTTAGGTTTAAGGCAAAGTTGAGCGTTAGGGTTAGGGTGAGAGGTTTAGGGTAGGGTTAGGGTTTGGTTTAGGTAAAAGTTAGGTTTAGTATTGCAGTTAGGTGTAGGGTTAGAGGTGGGTTACATTTTTTTTTCATCTTTTGGAGACTGGGTCTTCCTTTAGCCCCATCTGGCCTGGAACTCATTATGTAGATTAGGCTGGCCTCGAAATCCAGAGATCCACCTGCCTCTGCCTCCTGAGTGCTGGGATTAAGGCGTGCACTGTGGCCATCAGATGTGGGTGACTTTTAGCCTTACAGTTAGGGTGAGGACTAGGGATAGCTTACAATTAGGGTTATGTATGGTTAGCATTTGCTTTAGGTTTAAGGTAAAGTTGAGGGTTAGGGTTAGGGTGAGAGGTTTAGGGTAGGGTTAGGGTTTGGTTTAGGTA
>NW_008340043.1:0-2846 GCF_000622305.1 Nannospalax galili
AATATTAAAAAAGAGATTAAAAGGACTTACCTTATAACAGGGGGACATTGTGCCTACCAGACACCATAGTATTGCAAAGTAAAAATTCAGTGCCAGGCATGGTCTCCCTCTTTTGAAGCTATTGATCAGACGTCCCATAGACCCTCAAACAATACTGACCATTACCCCTGCTCTTGGTCCCCCTGCTGAATAGCTTCAGCTGTCAACTTGACACATCTGGGTAGAAGGAATCTCAACTGAGTAATTTCCTCCATTAGATTGACCTCTGGCCATGTCTGTAAGGCATTTTCTTAATCACTGAGCAATGTGGGAGGGCCCAGCCCACTGTGGGTGGTGCCACCCACGGGCAGGTGGCGCTGTGTTGTGTAAGAAGGCAGGCTGAACACAGTCCAGGAAAGCAAGCCAGTAAACAGTATACGGTCTGTGCTTCGGTTTCTGCCTTCTTGCTTAATGAAGAACTATACTGTGAGCTGAAATAAACACTTTCCTTCTCAAATTGCTTTTCTCAGTGTTTTTATCACAGCCATAGAAAGTAATTAGGGCAGTCACCCAAGAGAACTTCACGGTAAGACTGTTGCTGAACACACTGCCTACATGAACTGTAGACTAGACAAAGACAAATCGAGCTGGTGCTGACTTCAGGGCCTTGTCTCTACTGGCTAGCTTCCACAGTGCTGGAAGGTGCTATGCAATCAACTTGAAGAGAAAATTTAGCGTGAGCCTCACCCAGCTGTGAATCCTGTGAGCTACAACAACAACTGGCCTGGAAGATACAATCACTTGTGGAACGGTGGCACAGATATTATAGGAATAGCCAACTATTTTTTAATTGGATTTAAGGTCTGCTGTATAGGATGGAATCCACACCTCACACGGATACCATAGGAATCTGAGGCTGGAAACCCACAGGGCATGGGAAAGCGCCTAATACAACTATTCTGCTAAACAGACATAGTATTAAACTGATTTCCAATGACTTACTGTTATGCCCATAGATTAATGCATTTCTCAACTCTCAGCAGAAAAGATTCCTCATATAGTGGAAGGTGCTTAACACAGAGAACCACAACTGACCAATGTGCAGAGACTAAGAGGCTGCAGAGTGCTTATTCCTGAAGAGGACACCTCATTACTGAAGAGGGACAGATTTTAAGAGCCAGAGGTGGTGGATGATCGGAAAGAAACAATTTTCTAGACAGCTGATCACAACATATTGTCACTCACAACAATGGTGACAATATGCACAAGTCCTACAGACACTCAAGTCAGATGAAATATAAAAATAAAATATTAAAAAAGAGATTAAAAGGAGTTACCTTATAACAGGGGGACATTGTGCCTACTAGATACCATAGTATTGCAAAGTAAAAATTCAATGACAGGCATGGTCTCCCTCTTTTGAAGCTATTGATCAGATGTCCCATAGACCCTCAAACAATACTGACCATTACCCCTCTCTTGGTCCCCCTTCTGAATAACTTCAGCTGTCAACTTGACACATCTGGGTAGAGGGAATCTCAACTGAGTAATTTCCTCCATTACATTGACCTCTGACCATGTCTGTAAGGCATTTTCTTAATCACTGAGCAATGTGGGGGGGCCCAGCCCACTGTGGGTGGTGCCACCCATGGGCAGGTGGCACTGTGTTGTGTAAGAAAGCAGGCTGAACACAGTCCAGGAAAGCAAGCCAGTAAACAGTATACGGTCTGTGCTTCGGTTTCTGCCTCCAGGTTCTTGCTTAACGAAGAACTATACTGTGAGCTGAAATAAACACTTTCCTTCTCAAATTGCTTTTCTCAGTGTTTTTATCACAGCCATAGAAAGTAATTAGGGCAGTCACCCAAGAGAACTTCACGGTAAGACTGTTGCTGAACACACTGCCTACATGAACTGTAGACTAGACAAAGACAAATCGAGCTGGTGCTGACTTCAGGGCCTTGTCTCTACTGGCTAGCTTCCACAGTGCTGGAAGGTGCTATGCAATCAACTTGAAGAGAAAATTTAGCGTGAGCCTCACCCAGCTGTGAATCCTGTGAGCTACAACAACAACTGGCCTGGAAGATACAATCACTTGTGGGACGGTGGCACAGATATTATAGGAATAGCCAACTATTTTTTAATTGGATTTAAGGTCTGCTGTATAGGATGGAATCCACACCTCACACTGATACCATAGGAATCTGAGGCTGGAAGCCCGCAGGGCATGGGAGAGCACCTAATACAACTATTCTGCTAAATAGACATCGTATTAAACTGATTTCTAATGACTTACTGTTCTGCCCATAGATTAATGCATTTCTCAACTCTCAGCAGAAAAGATTCCTCATATAGTGGAAGGTGCTTAACACAGAGAAGCACAACTGACCAATGTCCGGAGACTAAGAGGCTCAGACTCCGTATTCTTGAACAGAACACCTGTATCTAACTTCTTTTCCCAAGGCTCAGGAATTATAGTGGAAGAGGGGCTGAAAGATTGTAAGAGCTAAAGGAGGAGGTTGGCGACAAGGAAACAGAGTTTTCCAGACAGCTGGTAGTTACTCATGTGAACTCACAGCAGTGGCGACAGCGCAGTTAAGTCTCACAGCTCAAGCCAGACAAAATCCCAACATAGACTTGGGAAAGTGGATAAGGAACCCCAACCCTATGTGAGGAACTACTGGTAACTAACGACTGCTGGGAAGGGGATATCAGTCTCATTTAGGGGTGAGACTCTTAATAGGTTGACCAGTGGACCCACACTGAAGGGTGTTTGGGGACACAAATCTGACTCTATAGGTCTATCTATCTATCATCCATCTATCATCTATCTATCTATCTATCTATCTATCATCTATCTATCATCTATC
>NW_008340043.1:4003-5312 GCF_000622305.1 Nannospalax galili
GCTGATCTGGGTGTTGGGAACCAAACTCCAGTCAGTACATGTTCTTAACTATGGAGTCATAACTGCTGCCCCCAAAGGTCTTCTTAATGCATTTGTAATACTCCATCTGTCACCTCTAACTGGATCTTTTTAAGTGTTTCCAGGTATTTGCTATTACAAATAAAGCTGCTGCCACTGAGCACCTATGGATCAATCATCTGATACTTTCATTTCTTTTGGGTAGACCATTTGGAGTGGAACGCCCAAGATGTGAGGGAGGTTTTATGAAACACTTGTGTATTAAATGTGCTTTTCTTTTGAAAATTGCCTTTTCCTAAAAGCACTCAGTGTGATTGTCAAGCTGATGAGTTCCATATAAAATGCAGATGTAGACTGAGGCTGGAGAGACGGCTCTGCAGTTAAGAGCACTGGTTGCTCTTGCAGAGAACCTGGGTTTGATTTCCAGCACTCATATGGTGGCTCGCAACTGTCTGTAACTTCAGTTCCAGTGGCTCCAACGCCCTCTTCTGGCCTCCATGGGCATTACACCCACATGGGGCACTCACACACATACACATAAAATGAAATGTAGCTGTAACAAGTTTTTATGTATCAAAACTCCTGTGAATATTTTTTTCTGGTCTGAAAAAAAGAAACTTTCAAATGGTGTTCCAATATTTGACTTCATTTTTCTCATTGTCACCAACACTTGGCAAGGTCAATTTTTTAGTGGTTTTTTTTTAAGATTTCAATATGTATTTTATTTTATTTTAGTGTATAAGTTTTTTTTCCTGCATGTATGTAGGTGCACCTGTATGTGCAATGCCTGTGGAGACCAAAAAAGGGCATTGGATCCCCTGGAACTAGAGTTATAGACAGTTGTTAGCCACTGGGGGGGGGTGCAGAAAACCAAATTCAGGTCCTCTGCAAGAGCAGCCAGTGCTCTTAACCACTGAGTTGTCTTTCCAGGCCTTCAATATATCTTTTCAAAGTGACTCAAAATGTTCACCATCTTTTCCTGTACCGTTTGCCATTCACATATCTCCGTTGGTCTGGCATCTGTTCACATGTTTTCTGTGTTTTTCATCTTGTTAACTTCTACATGTCAGGATACAGAGAGGTCTGAGAACACAGCACTGATGCGCCAGCAATTTACTTCCTAAGTGTTCTTTTTATTTCTCATTTTCTATTACTAATTTCCATTCCTGCATATACGTCTCATGATGGCTTTGCTTTTGTTTTTATATTGATAAGTTATGTTTTAGGATTGCTGAGTCTGTTGCTCCACCCAGTTTACTATAAGGCCTTCTTTACTGTACTCTCCAGCCAC
>NW_008340043.1:5574-10092 GCF_000622305.1 Nannospalax galili
GCACTCAGTAGGTAGACCAGGCTGGCCTTGAACTCACAGAGCTCCACCTGCCTCTGCCTCTTGAGTGCTGGGATTAAAGGTGTGTACCACCACGCCCAGCTAATTATAGCATTCTATAGCTTTCACAATCTCCAGAGTCTGTGGGCCCTAACGGTGTCCCATTTTTCCCCTCCCAACTGTTTCAACCACCTTGATATTGTTTTCTTTCCAAAATTGATCTAATATTTAATCTTATCTTCACCCCACTACTCCCCCAGCTCCCAACTTTATTAACTGAAATCTGGGTGTATGCTGTACTTAGTTGTTTATCCAAAAAAAGTTATCACAATCAGTGGGGTCACTGTTATTAATTGGCTAGGATACATATGCATATCTGGTAGCTCTGGTTTGCTTTTCCAGTTAATATCCTACTTAAGAGTAATTCAGAGTTTACACCAGGCACCCCGAGCTCCCAGACTGACAAACTATTTTCTGAACTGCACACTCGACTCTGCCATATCCAACATGTGAACACTGCAGATACTTCAACTGAACAGATACAGCTGATATAAAAATAAAACAAGCAAAGAAGTAACAGCAGGTGTGTGAATCCCAACGCGGTAACACAGGGAACACGAAGAAAGCAAGATAATCTAACTCTTCTAAATATTACTAATCCTACAGTCACGGTTTATAGCAAGAGTGAGTTAGATGAAATCCCAGACAGGGAACTCAGAAGAATATTTATAAGCGTGCTCGAAGACGTCAAAGAAGAAAAATTCCCAGTTGAGAGCAGATAGTTGAATGAAGTAAAGAAGGTGAAGCAAGACAAGAAATAGAGAAAAACCAATCCGAAATGTTAGAAATGAAAAGATACTAGTTAAATAGAAAGCACTGTGGAGGTCTCAGCACTAGAATGGATTAAGAAGAGGACAGAAAAGCTGAGCTTGAAGACCAGGCGGAGGAACTGGAACAGTCAAAGACAGAGATAAAATCATAAGACCTCACCAGTGGGAATTCCAGAAATACACAACACCTGGAAAAGACCAAATGTACAGATAATAGGCATATAAGAATGAGAAGAGTTTAGTTCTAAAGGCATAGAAAAAATTTTTTCAAAAGAATTGTAACAAAATTTCCCAGAGTTAAGAAAAAAGATGTCACTCCAGATACAGAAGGCGTTTAGGACACCAAACAATCAAGACCAGAAAAGAACCTCTCTTCATCATATAAATAATTAAAACACTAAATAAGCAGAAAAAAGAAAGTGGATTGAAAGCTGTGTGGAAGAAACATCAGGTCACAAATAAAGGCAGGCAGGCCCATCAGAAGGATGACAGATAATTCAACTGAAACTTTAAAGGCCAATAGGGCCTGTGTGCATATATTTCAAGTTCTGAAAGACAGCAATTGCCAAACCAGACGACGACACCCAGCAAAGCTACCAGTCATAAGTGAATGAAAAAGAGAAGTTTTCAATGATAAAAATAGGCTAAAGGAATTCATGACCACTAAGCCAGCCCTACAGAAAACACCTGAAGGAATCCTTTGACTGAAGAGAAAAACCAATCCATCCATGAGATCACAGAAAAGAATAAATCACATTAGAATAATAGTTAACGAAAGAGCAAGAGGAAAAAAGCCAAACACTATAAAATCAACAAAATGACAGGAGCCAATACACACCTTTCAGTAATGACTTTGAATATTAATGATCTTACCTCCGCAATCAAAAGACAGACTAGCAAAAGCAGGGACCATCTATTTGTTGGCTCTAAGCAGCGTACTTACAAAAGAAACAGATAGTATCTTGGAGTGAAAGGGTGGAAAAATGTGTTCTCAGCAGTAGACCTAAGAAATAAGTGTCACTGTTCTAATACCTAACAAAATAGACCTCAAACCAAATCTTGTGAGAAAAAATACAGTTACTTCATACTGATCAAAGGCACAATTCTTTACGGGGACATTATAATTCTAAATGTATATGCCCAAACACAGGTGCACCAAATTTCCTAAAACCAGTGGAAGTGGGCTCGAAGACACAAACTAACCGCAGCACAACAGCAGTGGGTGACTTCACCCCTCCACTCACCAACTGATAAAAATAGAGACATATGTAAATTAAAAGACATCATAGATCAAATGGACTTAACATACATCTACAAACATTCCATCCAAACACTGCAGAATACATGTTTCTCAGCCATCCATGGAACTTTCTCTAAAATAGATTATATATTGGAACACAGAGCAAGTCTCAAGAAATACAAGAAAGTTGAGATAATTGTTTGCATTCTGCCTGATCACAATGGGATAAAACTGCAAATCAACAGCAAGAAGAACTCTAGAACGTACACAAACTCTTGGAGACTAAACAACACTCTACTGAACAATGCATGGGTCCTCGAAGAAATCAAGAAGGAAATAAGAACTTCCTAAACACAGCATACAAAACCTATGGGATGCAATGAAAGTGGTCCTAAGAGGGAAGTTTATTAAAAACTCAGGGAGAGCCAGGCATGGTGGTGCATGCCTTTAATCCCAGCACTTCGGAGACAGAGGCAGGTGGATCTGTGTGAGTTTGAGGCCAGTCTGGTCTCTTGTCTATATACCAAGTTCCAGGACAGCTGGGGATACAGGGAGACTCTGGGGATTCAGGGAGACTGACTCAAAAAGATCCCCGCCCCCAAAAAAGAAAGAAATCAGAGAGATCTTTTGCTGACTAACTCTAGCTGTCAACTTGACACACTTGGGAATAGGCAACTGGAGAATTAATTGCTTCTATTGGATTGGTCTTGTGGATACATCTGTGGGGCATTTTCTTGATTGTTGAGTGATGTGGGAAGGCCTAGCCCACTATGAGCAGTACCATCCATGGTTCTGTGCTGTATAAGTGGTTCTGTGTTGTATAAGAAAGCAGGCTGAGCACAGGCCAGGGGAGCAAGTCAGTAAGCAGTGTTTCTCCAGGGTCTGTGCTCCAGCTCCTGCCCTGAGTTCCTGTTTTGACTTCCCTTGATGATCGGCTTTACTGTAAGCCAAACAAACACTTTCCTCCTCAAGTTGCTTTTGGTCAGTATTTTTATCACAGCAATAGAAAGTAACTAGAACATATCTCAAATGAACAACTTGATGATATATCTTAGGGCTTTGGAAAAAGAACAAGTCAGGCCCCAAATCAGTAAACAGAAAGAAATTAGGGCCAAACAAAAAAATTACAAAGAATCAATGTAGCAAAGGGTTGGTTCTTTGAAAAGATAAGTAATATCAACAGACACTTAGCCAAATTAACCAAAGAAAGAGAGAGAAGATCCAAATTAACACAATTAGAAATGAAAAGGGAGTCATTACAACAGATACCAATGAAATTCAGAAAATCATTAGGTCTTACCTTGAAAACGTATATTCCACTAAATTGGAAAATCTAAAGGAATGGATGAATTTCTAGATAATATGACCTGCCAAAACTAAACCAAGATAAGATATAAACAATTTTATCTGATCTCCAGCAAGCAGTAAGATTGAAGCAGTTATTCACAATCTCTCAACTAAAAAAAGCCCAGGCCCAGATAGATTCATTGGTGAATTTTGCCAGAATGTCTAAGAGGAACTAACACCAATGTTTCTCAAAATATTTCATGAAATAGAAAAGGAAGGAAATTTCTAAACTCTTCTTGTAAAGCTAGAATTATCCTGATGCTAGAGCAGATAAAAACACAACAACAACAACAAAATTATAGATGAATTTTCTTAATAAATTTCGACACGAAAATCCTCCACAGATACTTGCAGGTTCTCGGCCCTGATAACAGTGCCAGATATGGGCTCCATCTTGTGAAGTGGGTGGCTACACAGGTCACAGGCCATATGGGAGAACCTACTCCTATTATTCTGCTAAATGGACATAATATTAAATCAACTCCTAATGACTTATTGTTACATCCACAGATTAACACATTGCTCAGCTCTCACCAGAGAAGCGTCTTCTTGCAGCAGATCACAATACAGAGACCCACAATGAGTCAATGTGCAGAAAATAAGAGACTATAGAGTGCTCAGCCCTAAAGGGACACCTATGCTACCTCATCTCCTCCCAAGGCTCAAGGATCATTATGGAAGAGGAGGCAGAAAGACTGTAAGAGCCAGAGGTGGTGGATGAATAGGGAACTGTGTTTTCCAGACACACAGATGAACCCACAATGCTTGTGACAATGTGCATAAGGTCTGTGGAAGTCCAGACCAGAGAAAATCCCAGTACAGAGTGGGAAGGTGAACACAAAGCTCCACCCCCAGCTGAGGAATTATTGACAATTGATAGTTGCTGGGAGAGGATGAATCAGCTTTCTTTAAGGGTGTGATGCCAGGTAGGTTGTAAGAACAGACCAAAAAGATCATTTATCATGATCAAGTTGGGTTTATTCTGGAGATGCTGGGATGGTTCAAAATATGCAAAGCAATACATGTGATAAATTTCATGAATGGACTTAAGGACAGAAATCGCATGTTCATCTCCAAAGACAGAGAAAAGGCATTTGACAAAAA
>NW_008340043.1:11277-12253 GCF_000622305.1 Nannospalax galili
TCCACCAAAAAACTCTTAAAGCTGATAAATACTTTTAGCAAAGTGGCAGGATACAGAATTAACACAAAATCAATAGCCTTCCTATGTATCAGTAACAAACACACTGAAAAAGAAATTAGGGAAACGTTCCCATTCACAATAACCTAAAATACTTTGGAAAAAACCTAACCAAGGATGTGAAAAGACCTCTATAATGAAAGCCCTAAAATATCAAAGAAAGGGGTTGGAGAGATGGCTCAATGGTTAAGACGGTTGCTCTTTCAGAGGACTTGGGTTCAGTTTCCAGCCACATCGTGGCTAACAACCATCTGTAACTCTAGTTCCAGGGGATCTGATGCCCTCTTCTGACCTCTGCAGGCATTGCATGACACGGGTGCACTTACATACATGCAGACAATACATTCATACACAAAAAATAAAAATAAAAAATAAAACATTTTAAAATGAAAAGCAGGATGTGAATAAATATTCTTACTTATTTGGAAATGAAGGGGTAGTAGGGGTGCCCTTTGAGAGACAGCCCCTTCTCTGCTTGGCTGTATCCTGTCTATTGAAATATATCCTGAGGCTTTTCCCTGCTGCCTTCACTTTCTCAGAACTGGTCAGAATTCCTTGGGCAATATGTTACTAGATCTCACTCCTTGGCCAGTGCAGTTCTTCCCCACTGTAAGCTGAAGATCCGATGCTTTAGTGACAAGACCAAGTGGTAACTCTGTCTGGCGTACATTATGAGAAAGAAAGCAGATCTCAGAGTACCCCATGAAACTTGGGGCTCTGGAGCCAGGCCTATTGCTTGCGATCTGTTTGGAGTGGGACTTCCTGACCTGGGAAGAGCATATCACAAATCTTCTTTTCATTTTCCTGGCCAAGCCACCTAGCAAACCTTCCACTCATGATGACCATTCCAATTCAAAAACATCGGTGAGGAAAACTGTTGTCAAGGCGAATGAATGAATGCACATAGCTAGCATAATCA
>NW_008340043.1:12556-14124 GCF_000622305.1 Nannospalax galili
TTCAAGGCCAGCCTGGTTTACATAGTGAGTTCCAGGACAGCTGGGGCTACAGGGAGACCCTGTCTCAAAAAGACCAAAACAAAAGAAAACAAATGACAAAAATGCTGGTAAGAATTGGGGGAAGAAGGATATTTTCTATTAGTGAGAATGTAAGTTGGTGTAGCCACTATGGAAATCAGACTGGAGGTTTCTCAAAAAGCTAAAAATAGAGCTACCATGTGATCCAGCTATACCATTTCTGGACATATACCCAGAGAACTAGACACACTTGCTCACCCATGTTCACACTAGCTAGAAAATGGAGTCAGCCTAGATGTCCATCAACTGATGACTGGAAAATGAAAATGTGGTCCATATACATGATGGAATTCTATTATATATGATGTAAATGAAAATGAAGTTCTTAAATTTTCAGGAAAAAGATGGAACTAACTGGAAAAGCATTCTATTAAGTGAGCTAATCCAAGCCCAGAAAGCCAAATGATGCATGTTTGTTTTCATATGTAGATCCTGGCTTCAAACTTTTAGATTTGTCCATTTAGTTTGGAGGATCTGTAGAGGTCAGAAAGCCAGACACGGCTCATGAGAAGGAAATGGAAAAGAACTTAAGGGGTGAGAGGACAGTAGAAAACATGCGATATGAAATGAAAGTGAGCTGTGGTGATAAGGGGTGGCGCTGGTGTAGAACAGCCACATGCTTTAGAACAGTCTAGAAACAGACTCAAGCTCAAAAGGAAAAAGGCAGCATTATCTGCAAACAGTGCTGAGCAATCGAAGGGCCACCAAGGAAAAGCTGACTCCTGAGCACTAAAGCACGTAATGCAGAAATGGAGCATAGATTTTTACCAAAGGACTAAAAGTGCAAAACTTCTTTCTGTAAATGTTCTGAAAATGTGTGACCCAGGGCTTAGCAAAGAGTTCCTAACTATGATACAGAGGCACAAATTATAAAATACCAATAAACTGGATGTCATCCAAATTTAAAGACAATCATTAAAAGGAACTTAGGAAGATGAAGACAAACCACAGACCTGGAGAAAATATTGGCAGATTGTGTATCCAGTAGTCCTCAGATTTAGAAGACATGATGGAAATCTGAGTTTATTTTTGAGAGTGTCTTTTGTTTACTCTTTGACAATTTCATACATGTGTACAACATGTGGTTGTATCCACCTCCCATCCCCCCTCACTCCCCTCCAGCACACCTCCCTTCTATCTTTTCGTTCTTTCCTTTGTTTTTGGTAATCCAAGAAGTCCAATTACTGCCGCCTGCTGGAATGCTTACGTGTTGCTGGCTTGACCTTGTGCAGGTCTTGTGCAGGTAACTGCAGCTGCAGTGTGTTCAAGAGTACAACCGCCATGTCGTATCCAGAAGACAGCCTTTCACTGGGCTCACCTCACACTCTTCCCACCCCCTCCTCCTCAATGTTTCTGGAGGTTTGTGGGAACTAATACAGGGACCAAGCTCTCAACAGCCACTTATCTCAGCACCTTGACCAGTCTTCGTGTTAACTACTACCAATGAAGAAAGAAGCTTCTCTGGTCAAAGTTGAGAGCAGCACTGATCT
>NW_008340043.1:19360-19867 GCF_000622305.1 Nannospalax galili
GGGTGCTAGGAACCGAACCCGGTTCCTCTGAAAGAGCAGTCAGTGCTCTTAACTGCTGAGCCATCTCTCCAGCCCAACAAATTATTATTTTTTTAATTCACTAGGAGCCCAGCATGGTGGCACTTGCCTTTAACCCAAGCACTTGGGAGGCAGAAGCAGGTGAATCTCTATGAGATGGAAGCCAGCCTGGTCTATATAACAAGTTCCAGGCTAGCTGTCTTAAAAAAAAAAAATTCAGCAAGGGGTAGTGTTTTTCTAGATTGATCCTGGACCATTCATTTCACTTTTCTTTTTTAATTTATCTATCATCTAGCTATCTAGCTATCTATCTATCATCTATCATCTATCTATCTATCATCTATCTATCTATCTATCATCTATCATCTATCATCTATCTATCTATCATCTATCTATCTATCTATCATCTAGCTAGCTAGCTATCATCTAGCTATCTAGCTATCATCTATCTATCTATCTATCATCTATCATCTATCATCTATCTATCTA
>NW_008340043.1:19951-23936 GCF_000622305.1 Nannospalax galili
ATTTTATAATATTTTTAAAATGTTTTTAAATCTTTGATTTATTTTTTTTTTTTTAATGTGTATGAGTGTTATGCCTGAGTGTATGTAAGTGCACCTGTGTTGTGCAATACGGTGGAGGACAGAAGAGGGCATCAGATCCCCTGGAACTGGAGTTCAGACAGTTGTTAGCTGCCATGTGGGTGCTGAGAACTGAATCAGTGTCCTTTGCAAGAACATCAAGTGCTCTTAACCACTGAACCATCTCTCCAACTCCCCATATTCTTTTTTTAATTAAGAAATTTTGTTCCTTGATAATTTCGTACATGTATATAATGCATTATGGCTACTCCTCCCCTCCTCTTATTTTTGTCCCACTCGTGCCAATCCCCCTTCCACCTTATAAATCTCTTTTCCATATTCATTACTTTTCGCTTGTTTTATGTCACACGGATTTCAACTACAGCTGTCTGTATGACCCTGGATCTGGAATTATTAGAGCCTAGTATACTCAATAGAGTAGAAACCAAGGTACTGTGCCAACCGTTCTAGAATCTATCAGTTACCAACAGCTTAGCAATAAGTGGTAGGGCCCCATGAGCCCCTTCCCCATCTATAGCTGTTAGAAGGGCCCAGCTTGTGTGGCTCTAATACCAGTAGGCAGACCTGTTATGAATTCTTGATTTCTGTGCCTGTGGCATCTGCAGATGACATTTTGCAGCCCTTTTCCCTGTCTTTCTGCTCCCTCTTTCATAACGTTCCCTGAGTCTTGGTGGCACAAGTGTCTTGTAAGACTGAACCCTCTAAGCCATCCTTTATTCTCAGCCATGGGTCACCACATTCAGCTCCATTCACTGCAAAGAGAGGCTTCTTAGATTGAGGCTGAGAGTAATCTTTGTCTTTGGGTGTGAACATAGATATTTGGAAGGTGGTTTGATGCCACATAAATCCACCTAAGCATTAGTATTATGTTCTCCTCTAGGGCATAAGACCTCTTCAGTCAGGGGTTTTATATTGAGCTTACAATACTAGGCATGAATTCCCTCTCATAGAGTAGGTTTCAAATCCATCTGGTAACAGTTGGTTCCCTCCATAACAGTTGTTCCACTATTGTACTAATGGGCACATCTTGCCTGTCAGGTTGGTATTGTAGTTCACAGAGTATTCAGCTGGAGTAGACCATTGATGCTTTTAACCACCCTCCCCATCCTGGAAGCCTACATAGCACAATCTGCAACTATGAACACCATCAACAGGGAGAAAGCTTCCAGCTCAGTTCCAACTTATTTTCTCTACGTCTTGCATTCAAGGTGTGTGGTGTCCTAAGCAATAAGATTTTATCAACTAGTTCTGGTGGGCAACTAAGAGCTGTGCCAATTGTCTGTGCCAGAAGTGGAGCAGCTTGTTTGGAGACCCTGGTCAACAATTTGTAGAGTGCGGAGGGAGAAGAAATTACTCTGTTATATGTCTTCATAAGACAGAAAACCAATATTACATACATTACTCATAAATATGCAAATAATTCTAACCTCTAAAATGGAAGCCATCTACTAAGGCAAAAAATCTAGAGTAAATGGAGGGCTGGAGAGATGGCTCAGTGGTTAAAAGCACTGGCTGCTCTACCAGAGGACCTGAGTTTGGTTTCCAGCATCTACACCAGGTGTTTCACAACCAGTTCCAGGGGATCTGACGCTCTTTTCTGACCTCTGTGGGCACCTGCATACATGTGGCACACACATGCACATAGAAAAAAGTAAATGGAAATCCCAGAAGGGGGTTGAGCATGATTTTTATGGCTAGGTGGAGTATTGACATCAGGGAAAGTCAGGACCCAGTCCTTGAAATGACATGCAAATGATGCCGTATAAACATGGCCCCGTCAAAATGGGTGTTATTAGAAAGTAGGCCTGGAAAGCTGGCTCAGTGGGCAAAGCACTTCCTGCACAAGTGTAAAGATCTGAGTCTGGATCCTCAGAACTCACATAAGGCTGGACGCAGTACTATGCATCTGTAACCCAAGTGCTTTGGCTCAGTAGTGCGCATCTGTAACCTCAGGGCACCCACAGTGAGATGGAAGGCAGAGACAGGAGAGTCCTTGGATGCTCACAGACACACCCAACGGCAAACAACAAGAGACCCTGTCTGGAGAAAGGTAGACGGCCTACACCGCGGTTGTCCTCTGACCTCCACATGTACACTGTGGCACATGTGCACCCACACTCATACACATGCACACTTACACTTTCTTCTTCTGTCTCTTATATTTGATTTTTTTCTTCATAGAAAACTTATTCCAACAATTCTTACAGGCAAAAATTTTGGCCCAAACTTTATAATTTCCATTCGCCTAGAAGCATCTTTCTCTTCCACTTTCAGTATGGCTTGATAAAGCAAACCATTTGTTGACGTTATGTTGCTTCCACGCGATGACAACATTCTTCATTTTTATGAAAGAAAAAAATTAAAAAGTTGCTAGTGAGAATGTGGATGAAGCTCTTTGGCATTGTTGGGAACAGAATATCGCTATCACAGAGGATAGGATGGAGGAGTCTCAAAACCTAGAGAACAGACCTACTGTGAGATCCTGTTATCTCACTTTTGAGTCGCTATCACGGAGGATAGGATGGAGGGATCTCAAAACCTAGAGAACCTAGAAAACAGACCTACTGTGAGATCCTGTTATCTCGCTTTCGAGTCGCTATGATGGAGGATAGGATGGAGGGGTCTCAAAACCTAGAAAACAGACCTACTGTGAGATCCTGTTATCTCGCTTTCGAGTCGCTATGATGGAGGATAGGATGGAGGGGTCTCAAAACCTAGAAAACAGACCTACTGTGAGATCCTGTTATCTCACTTTCGAGTGAACACCCAAAGGGAAGGAAACAAGTACGCTAAGGAGATGCCAGCACGACAGCGTTTACTGCTGCATCACTCACAGTAGGTGGTACGTGGAACTGACCTAGAGATCCATCCACACAATGTGCTGTCTATCAACAGTGAAATACTGTCATTAAAAGAATGAAACCTTGTCATTGGCGGCAGAAGGAAGGGAACTTAACATACTAAGCAAAATAAATCAGCTACAAAGAGACAAATATCACACGCTCTCTCTCATAGGTCAAGGCTAAAAAGTCAGTCTGAATGTGAACTAATGATGCTGGGTGAGTAGGCATTGGGGAGAAAGAGGGAGGCTGGCTAGTGGGTACCCAAACACACCAGCACATTGATTGTAAGTATAGCAACCTGCTCTATATTTCATGAGTAACTAAGAGAGGAGCTTAAAGGTTCGAAGCACGAAATAGTTAGAAGGGAACAGGAACACAAACTACCTTGACTTTATCATTATACACTGTACGCATGTACTGAAACAGCACACTGTATCTCAAGTGCAATTATGTGTCTCTCAAGCGTTTAAATACACACAAAAGGGGCCTGGAGAAATGGCTCAGTGGTTAGAGCACTGGCTGCTCTTGCAGAGGACCCAGGTTCAGTTCCCAGCACCCACATGGCGACTAGCAACCGTCCACAACTCTAGTTAGTTCCAGGGGATCCGACACTCTCTTCTGATCTCCACCGTTTAAATACACACAAAAGGGGCCTGGAGAAATGGCTCAGTGGTTAGAGCACTGGCTGCTCTTGCAGAGGACCCAGGTTCAGTTCCCAGCACCCACATGGCGACTAGCAACCGTCCACAACTCTAGTTAGTTCCAGGGGATCCGACACTCTCTTCTGATCTCCACAGGCATTACACGACACGGATGCACTTACATACATGCAAACAATACACTCATACACATAAAATAACAAATATTAAAAATACATAAAAAGGCAAAAATGTTAACTACACTGATTTGATAATTATACATTATATACATGCATGGTATTATACGACACCCCATAAGATGCACAGTTAAAATAATAATAAAATATAGTTACACACAGTGTTCATAGTGAGACCAAAATAAGTCCATACATTTTAATAAAGCAGAAGAACACAGATAAAGAATTT
>NW_008340043.1:24582-31882 GCF_000622305.1 Nannospalax galili
TATTCGGCAGTGCCCTAAATTATTCTTCCAGCATTTTGGTTTAGCCCAGCCAGCTGCAAGGAATAAAAATAAGTCAAAAAGTGAATTATGGCATCAGCATAACTTTTCATTCAATCAAAAACTTCCCTCTGCCATCCAGACTCATCATGATACACCCCAAGAGCCGCTGCGAGAGACAAACAAGAAAACACGAAACATATATTAAAATTGCAACAATGCCAATGAAACATTGTAGTGGAAAGAAAGGGAAGGAGAAGAGAAAGAGAAGCAGAGCGCTCGGAGCTGACACACACACCTAGAGTCTTAGGGAGGACAGAAGTGAGCAGGCAAGGCTCCCAGGACACAGATTGCCTTAGCGAAGGTGTAATAACACTCAACTTACGCCAAGGAAACCGCTGGGTGTGTGTTTGAGGCTTTGGGCAGCCTGACAAGACTGGAGTCGTGATGTGGGAAAGGCAAAGATCACCGGGGAAGAGGAAGACGTGAGGCAGCAGTGCCACACCCCCCACCCCGTCCCTAAATTTAGGTATTAAATGTTTTCTTTCCTTCTTTTTTTTTTTTTTTTCTCCAGAGCATACTGTGAACACAGTGACTAAACTCTGTTCCACATTAGTCAGGAGGCTGGGTGATGAACAGGGGAGAGTGGAATCAGGGAGATGTGCTTGAAAGATTCTCTAGATCTACCTAGTGATGGCTGTAACTAGGGTTGGGGAAGTTACTACCGATGGAACAGGATGGAGTTAAGACATCAGTGGTTTGGATACAAGAGGAGAGAAACAACATACAGAAAATCGAAGAGAAATGCTAGAATTCTGAACTGAGGTGGGAGTAGACAGAGACATTATTTACAGAAGAGTGAAAACAGGAATGAGAGACTTGGGAAGAAGAAGTGGAGGGACCAAGTATTTGTTCTGGGGTATGGAACGCAGTAGACATAGGGTATAAACAAAACAAAACCCAGTGGGAACATCTCTTCTAAAACTACAAACATACGTAAACCATGGAATAATATGAGAAAAGGGATGGGATTTAATTCTGGTGAGTTTCAACATCAAAATATCAGACAAAGCTGGAGATGTGACTCTTGGTAGAGTGATGGTCTGGTCCAAGGTTTGATACCGTATAAAAGTGGGCATGGTGTGAATGTCTACAATCCCAGCTTTCTGGAGGTAGAGACAGGAGGGTCAGAAACTCATGGTCACCCTTGTCTATGAATCTCTTTACGATGTTTTACAGTCATTAAAAAACAAAGGGGGAAATGGGGAGCACCTTCTTTCTCAGTAACTCAGCAAGAAGCCGTTGATTGGTGGAATGTGGCATCTGTGATTAGCTCTCATGCGGGGACTGTGATTGGCGGAACTGGAAGCTGTGTGACTTGTAATTACAATCCTTCACTTGCGTGCAGTACCCTTTCCTGGCTGTGTGATGGGGATGTTTAGCTCCATTCTCTAGTCAGCCAGTAGACACCTTCCTGTGTCTGCGCAGTGGTGTTGGATTAGGCTGGATGAAAGGTTTCTCCTGAGTGGTCTTTTCCTGCTTACTTGTGATCTTTGTCATAGGTGGAGTGGGCCTGGCTGACAGCATCAAGAGGCGCTGTAGGGGAAGTTTTACCCGTTAAAAAGCTCGCTGTGGTGGCACAGTTGAGGAAAGACGATCAACAAGAGGTAGGGCTGTGAGGAGCCGAAGACAAGGGACTGTGGGCCTCAGGATCTGGGAGAGTTTCAGGGCACTGCCAAGCCCTGAAGGTCATCGGTCCTGACACCTAAGACCCAGGCTAGGAACACTAGTCACTGTTAGGGTCCTGACAACTAAAGCCTGGGAGCTACAACACTGACTGGTGCTGACTGCGGCTACTTACGGCTCAGAGTCAAGGATTATGCTAGCTGATGAGTGGTGGACCACAGCAACCAAAACCAGAGCAATAAACCTCCAACCTGAATAGCTAGAGCCAGAAGTCTCTGTCCTCTGGAACCTGGAACTGTGGCCTCTGGTTCTCAGCCAAAGGAACTACAGCCCCACTCTAGAGAATTAGACACTCAAGGGCCCAGTCAGTCGACACTAAAGGAACCCTTCCCTGTCTACTTGTAACTTCTGGGTAGAGTCAAAAGACCCAAGGCATCTGATTGAAAATGCCATCTTCAAGTTCTTTGCTTCCAGTTGCCCAAAAGGGGGTATGGGGAGAGCGGATGATTCAACAGGGGTTTTAGGAGCAAGGCCTGCAGGTGGCATATTTTATCTTTGGCCATTTTCCATGGACAGAATGACGATGTGGTCTCTAGTTGTTACGGAGCTGCAATATGTAGGCATCTTGTGGGCCCAGAAGAAAAACAAAGGAATTTAGGATCGTACAGCCATGGTTTTCCACAGTCCTTTGCATTTGTGCCCTTCCCCGGGGTGGGCAAGTGGGAGTCTTCTCCAGCCACTGCTTCCATCTCACAATCTAGGCTCTCTAGGCAACCAAGCTTCCGCGTCTGCCAGCCCCACCCATAGCATGTGGCTCTCCAGGGCCCAGGTCTACTTACACGAGACTTTAGTACTTTTGACTGGAAACATATCACTGTGTACAGAATTATGTGATGAACAGAGATGAGAAATCAGATCTGAGTTTTCTAGTAGATTCTACAGAGTCAAGTAAAGAAGCCTATCACCCGCACTATGGACAGTTTGACTACTTCCTTTCCTATTTTTATTCCTTTTACATCTTTCTCTTTATGGTTGCCATAGCTAAGACTTTGGGTGCCACAGTGATTAAGAGAAAGGCAAATGAGCATCCTTGTCTTGTCATTGGGTGACAAGAAAGGACCAGAAGCAGGCAGAAGGACACATGAACCATGGAAGGATATAAAGCTAATTGCTTTTCTAGTTTCAACTCTGTCATAGTTTTTTTTCTTTTCTTGTGCTGAGCAAGTAGGTAAAAACGTAATTGATAGTGAGAGTGTGAAATTCCCAGCAGGGCTCCATTGCTTCAGAATGATGGTCCAACTGCGGACAAGTTCATCAAGTGTGCACAGTGTGGGGCTGCGTGCGTGTTTGAGTGGCAGCCTTAAACTAGCTGTGATGCTTTTATTCATAAGTTCATCACATAGTCATTTTATTTTAAAAAGTAAAATCAGTAGAGTCAGCACCATTCTGGCTCTACTTCCTCATAATGACTTCTTTGCCCGGTGACCCACAGGCCAAAGAGCAGCTCTCTACGCCCCATCCCTCCCTATACATACATTGATTTCATATGAGGCTTTCAAATGACTTCCAAGACAAGACAGCCACAACAAAGACTCTAATCAGAGGCTGCAGAGATGGCTCAGTGGTAAAGAGTACTTACTGCTCCTACAAGGGACTGGAGTTTGATTCCCAAACACCTGTACCTCCAGTCCCAGGGGATCCAATGCCCTCTTCAGGCTTCCACAATCACCACCCCATACATGCACACATAGAAACACCATAAACACAAAAATAAAACAATCTTTCAAAAAGGGAGGGTAGGGAATCAAACACATAGCACAGTCACTAAGTCATAGCAATCCAAATGGGCAGATGTGGAAAGGCCTCCCCCATGAGGATGGGGAATTTAATGTGGGAAGCATAGGTTCTCTAAGGAAAATAGGTCATTCTTGTTCTCTATGGTCCCCAGGTTAACACTGTAGGACATTTCACTTTGTGTCCATGGCTGTGGCAGTGCCACATTAAAGAAAGACTAACTCCTGGCGTCATTTAACCAAGACTGCATTGATCTGTTCTCAGAACTGTTACATTCTGATTTCTTCCAGAACCATTTGATCTTCCCCTGAACAAAGGGTCTCCTACAGTTCTTGACATCAAGCATGGGATGGGAAAGGGATGGGGAACTTTGTCTTAAAGAATCTTTAACTAGAGTTTTACAAGGAAAGAAGTTGTTCTTTCTGACCCCTACTGACCTAGAACAGTGCACAAACCCCAACATGTCAACCTATGTCCACATGTTTGCAACATGCATTGTGGGTAATTCATGGTTTCTAATGTCAGTGCTTCCAGTGATGTTAACACACACAAACCTTATTCTGGGTCAGGGCATGGAAAGGTTGCAAAGGAGAAATACAGAATGTAGTTTAATTAAAGCTATATGTTTCGCTTAGTTTGTAAAAGTTGATTTCATGGTGTACTGGTTAGTTTTTGTGTTTGGCACAAAACCGAGATACCTGGGAAGAGGGACCCTCAGTTGAGGAATTTCTCCCATCAGAATGGCCTGTGGGCCTATATATGGGGAATTCTCTTGATTTCTAATTGATGTAGGAGGCCTAGCCCACTATGGACTGTGCCATCCCTAGGTAGGTGGGCTAGTATAAGAGAATTATCTGAGCAAGCCTTGGGTAGCAAGCCAGTAAGCAGCGTTCCTCCATGGTTTCTGCTTCAGTTCCTGCCTCCAGGTTCCTGCATTAGCTGCCCTAGAACATGGATTGCAAACTGTAAGATGAATAAACACTTTCTTCCCCAAGTTGGTTTGGTCAGTGTTTTATGACAGCAATAGCAAAGCAAACATGGGACAAACAAAGCCTACTAAGATTGTTTACACTAGGACTGGAAAGATGGTTCAGTGGTTAAGAGCACTGGCTGTTCTTCCCGAGGACCTGAGTTCAATTCCTAGCATGGTGGCTAACAATGATCCATAATTCCAGTTACAAGAGAATCTGATGCCCTCTTCTGGCCTCTGTGGTCATTGCACATACATGGTGCACTTATGTACATGCAGGCAAAGCACTCATAGAGTAAAAATTAACAAATAAAAATAAATTTTAAAGGATTGTTTACATTATTTTGTGAAAAGCAAGTTAAATTTAAACAAGCTTATTACACAGTAGAAAGGCAGATTGAGTACACAGTATTCAGTGATCTCAAAGCATGTGGTGGCCTTGGTTACAAGGTTAGGTAAAACTGGAGGCAGACCCCCAAAGACACCCCATACTTGGCCACATCTGAGAGTAAAGAGCAAACCCCCTTTTGAGGGGGTGTAACCATGAAAGCCCATCTGTCTGACATGGTAAAAGGCAACACCATTCAAGATAACCATTCTATCAGATGGAATTCAAGTGGACTTGGGTCAATTCCATTCTGCTCTGTGCAGTGTTATCTATGGAAATAGTTTGCTTAACTCATTTAGAAACATTTTATTTATTATTTTTATTTTATGTGTATGAGTGTATTGCCTGCACATATGTAAGTGCACCCGTGTCGTGCAGTGACTATGGAGGTCAGAAGAGGGCTTCAGATTCCCCTGGAACTGGAGTTGTTAGCTGCCATGTGGGTGCTGGGAACTGAACCCGGGTCCTCTGAAAGAGCAGCCAATGCTCTTAACCACTGAGCAATCTCTCCAGCTCCCTTAACTCTTAAAAAAAAATTCTTTTCAAAACATTTTAATTGAATTTTTGCAATTTTCATGCATTATAATTTGATATTTAGACTCCCTCTCCTATCTGTACGTCCTCTTATTTTCCCCAGTCAATTTAATGTGCTCTATTATATACGCAATAGGCCTGTAGAGTCTACTTTGTGTTTCCAAATGTCCTTCAGTGTATGGACCCAGTTAACCTACCAAGAGTCCCATCCCTGAAAGAGACTGTCTCTCCCCCTCCCAGAAGTCATTGGTTGCCAAAATTTCCTTAGGTTGGGTTGGGGTTTCTTACCCAATTCCTCATAACTATGCTTGGATTTTGTGTGGTTTGAGCTTGTATGGGACTCGTGCATGCTGTCACCAGTGCTGTGAGTTTATATGAGTAACTGACCAGTTATCTGGAAAATTGCTTCCCTGTGGTCATCCATCACCTCTGGCTCCTACAATCTTTCCACCCTCTCTTCCACAATAATCCCTGAGCCTTGGGAGGCAGAAGTTTGATATAAGCATCCTATTCAGGGATAAGCACCCTGCAACCTCTTGTTCTCTACATATGGGCCAGGTGTGGGTTTCTGTGTTAAGCACCGTCTGCTATATAAGGAAATTTCTCTGGTGAGAGTTGAGAGATGCATTAATCTGTGAGTATAACAGTAAGTCATTAAGAATCAGTTTAACACTCTAATGAACAGAATGATAGGATTAGCTCTCCCCTATGGCCTGTGGCCTGCCTACTTATAGGTTCCTAGGCCTAATATCAATATCAGGGATGCGCTCCATCATATGAAGTGAACCTTAAATCCAATTAGAAAGTGATTGGTTTCTTCCGTAATAGTCATACTACTAGTGCACCAGTGGGTATGTTTGCCAGGCCAGTTGTTGTTGTAGCTCAAAGGATTCATAGCTGGATAAGGTTGATGATTAACTTTCTCTTTCAGTAGCATGTATAGCACCTTCCGGCGCTATCAAAACTCTTTTTGGTTTTTTGAGACAAAACCAAAAACCCCGCCCAGGTGCCAGCCCCATGATGTTACCTTGAAGACATCCCTCCCTCCACCTGCCGCAGCCAGCAGGAAACGAGAACCTCACCCTGTCTGGGGACTCCAGGCCCATTACAGGTTGGGTGGGAGATAGCATATCCCTCCCCTCCATCACGCTTGTAGATGAAGCCAGTTTGTGCCAGCCTCCCCTGTAGCCCTAGCTGGCCTGGAACTCACTATGTAGACCAGAATAGCCTCAAACTCAAAGAGATCCACCTACCTCTGCCTCCTGAGTGCTGGGATTAAAGGCATATGCACCTAGTAGATATGAGGCTCTGAAGTCAGCACCAGCTTGATTTTTCCTTGTTTGTTCTATAGCTCATGTATATAGTGTCTTCAGCAATAGGGTCTTACCATCCAGTTCTGGTGGTTAACCAAGAAGAGGAACAATGACCAGTATTCCATGAGGGGTCTATGGGACCCCTGGTCAACAGTTGCTAGAGAGGGAATCCATTCCTCGCATTGAGGATTTTGTTGTTGTTAGCCTATGATGTCTCAAAGGGGCAATATCCCCCATTATAGGGTAGCTCTTTTTAATCTAATTTTAAAAAAGGGTTTCTTCATTTGACACCAAGGTTCTAATAAATTAATTCCTACTTCTACAAAGCTTTTAAATAATCCAGTGAACGGGGAATTGCTCAAAGATGCTCACACTGCTGGTAGAGTAACATAATCCTAGGGAACTGTACCACATTGTATCTGAAGCTCTGCTGGGATGACATTAATAAATTAAGGGTTTCTTCCTTAGTTGAGATTTTTCACGTTGAATGTAAGTCCTCTTAATTATGCAAATGTAGATTTTGTAATTACATTGAGATGATTTAGAAGCTGGGCTAAGAGCACACCATAATAATGGCTTATATGGAGATGAATCGGTAGAACAATGACTTCCTGGTGT
>NW_008340043.1:32500-51012 GCF_000622305.1 Nannospalax galili
GAGGTAAGACTGAGAATCTAGGAGTTAGAGAACTTTGGGGGGAACACTAGTTCTAGAAGTTTGTATCCAAAGAGAAGGAGAAATTAAATATTAGGATTATATGTATAAGCCGATGAGAATTTCACAGCATGCCAAATAGGTGTGAAGTGAGTTTCAGTTTTAAGTCTAGCCTTGCCCCTTAGTCAGATGTCAGCCTAGTCTGAGAGAATCGTGGTATTGGTGCCTCTCTCCGCATTTCTTCTCTCTCTCTCTCTCTCTCTCTCTCTCTCTCTCTCTCTCTCTTCTCTCTCTGTTTGCATGCCTTCAGGGCCGCTGAGCTTTGTGTTCTCTCCCAAGGCACCACCTGGTTAGACATTAACCCAGAGCAAATAAACCATCAGCAGTATGTACTTGCTGAGATATTGACATGGAGTCTACACAGGTTCCTTTCTACAGCATGAAGTACAAATGTGTGCTAATAATGTGGAATATACAGATGCTCCTCTCTGTCCCCTATCACCACATTCAGAAGTGGACTTCCAGCCTTAAAATGGGAAGAACTCCCAGGGAGGAGCCTGATTATTTCATATCTAATAGTTTATCGCTTAGAACATTTTACTCTAATTTGTCCAACAAATTTCCTCCTCAATTCCACCTGCACATCTAGTTCCAGTTCTTAAGGACATCACACAAAGCAGGCAGGGTTAGTTCTGTAGAAACCAAGGCAGGCCTGTTGCTCTGTCATGTGATTTACTGAGATGTCATGACCTCCCCTACATGCTCACTGGGTCATCAGACTCAACCCAGTTGTCACTGTCTTTCTGCAGCCTTCAGAGTAGTGTTGGAACAGGGCATAAAAGTGAGCCCCTCCTTTCTCAGACTCCCCACACCCCACCCACATATCCTACTTGTTGTTTCTGCTTCAGCTTCTTTATTTTTCTTTTGCCAGAACATTCTCCCATGTTATATGGCTCCCCAGTTCCCAGACTAACCTGTCCCGGCCAGTGATGACAGTTCACAGACAGACACACACATGAGAAGGAATGCATTTTTATGAGGGGAAGCATTCCGGAATGTGGGAGAAATTGCTACAGAGGGGGTGACGTTGGTGATACTCAAATGTGAGCACACCCTGAAGTCTTTGTGACGGACAAGCTGGACTTGGGGCGGTATTCCTCCTTCATTGTTAGAAGCTGGCTCACGGCAAATTTCAGGCGGCGTTTTTGGTTGTTTGGGCAGGTTAAGTACTGGATTTCGTGTGTTCCATAGGCATTTCTGCATATGCCTTGGTAAAGCTCACATGGAACCCAAGGCACTTGCCTCTTGCTGCTGGGGAACCCAAACAGGCCACCTGGAAGAGACATCGGCATGTTTAGTTTCTACACAGCAGCAATCGGAGATGTCCAGAAGCGAGGTTGAAAGAGAACCATCCTGATGCGCTCATAATCAGAGCCAAGACATTCTCAGATCTGGGTTCTGTTGATTGGTTGTGACTCCCTTAGACAACTGGCCCTCTGCTGAGTCACCTGCATTCACAACGGAAGAAATAACAGAGCTAAATCCCTAATGTTCTGTGATGATGACCATATGTGGTCTGCTCAGAAAGATTATCTGGCATATAATAAGCAATCGAACACGAGACATTGGTGTGAATGTCTTTCCTCAGTGTTCAGAATCCAAGGACTGTCACCATGAGCACATACTGGACATGTTTGGTGTGCTGTAGCAATGCGGATTCCTGAAGCTCAGGTCATCTGAGAAAAGACACACATACATGCTTTGATGCTATGAAATGAGCACGAGCATGTTCCACACATGTCTTTGAACACTGGCCCTAAAAAGGATGTACAGTGCATACATAATACACTGGTACATAGACACGTGTGTCCAACTCATTTGGAGTCAGGCTACATTCACATGTAAGCTGAGCATATGCATGTGTGCTTGCTATAGGAACCTCCCCCACTTACCTTCCACGTGTCTTACAGCCCTTAATTGCTATGTATGAGTCATCCAGCTGTGTGCCCATCTTGATAGCTACTTATCAGCCATGCAGATGTGTGCATGAGTGTGCAGACCCCTCGCCTGAAAACACTCAAAATTCCTGACAATAGCATTTCTAAGTACTGGTCACCAGTAGTAATATCTACCTGTTGGTTCTTCCAGCAGCAAAGGAGCTATGGGAAAGAAGGGAACAGGAGCAGTCACTGTGTGCCAGAAGTTTTCAAGTGATGCCCCAGGGAATCTTCATAAAACCTGCTATGACCCCTTCTGTTTGATGAAGACACAGAGGATCAAAGACAGACTGCGCTTGGTCCTCATTTCCATAACTTGTACTCGACCAAGCCAATTTTTTATTACAGGTCTACATGACATCAAGTCCATGATGATTGTTTTCTGGGTCACATTCCTTCTCTATGAAAGGGTTTGGTAGATAATGTCTTCCTGCATCATATGCGTGGGCATGGGGCCTTCAACAGCTTTCTGCAGTCAGTCCAGTGTGCTCAGCTTGGCATTGGTGCCAGGTCTCCTGTTAATAAATACAATTTGGGCCAATGAGATGGCCCGGCAGGTACAGTTGCTTGCTGCCAAGCCTGATAACCCGAGTTTGATTCCTGAGATCCACAGTCTCCCACAAGTTGTTGTCTGACTTCCACATACTTGCTGGATGACATACATGCACATGCACACATACATACACACACACACACAAACAATAATCAATTAAGCATTATTAAACATTAATTAAAGCAATGCAAAGAAGTTTGATATTATTTACTTCACAGAGAAAAAGGAGCACTTTGCCATCTTTTTAATACTTTTTAATAAAAAGCGATAAAACTTTACAAGTTGAGATGAAGATGGAGAACAGGAGGGAAATTAAGAAGAAAAGCAGAAGTGCCTGGGTGTCAGCCCTCCCGCAGCACTTGGACCCCGGTGTGTGTGAGAAGTGCCTGGGTGTCAGCCCTCCCGCGGCACTTGGACCCTGGTGTGTGTGAGAAGTGCCTGGGTGTCAGCCCTCCCGCAGCACTTGGACCCTGGTGTGTGTGAGAAGTGCCTGGGTGTCAGCCCTCCCGAGGCACTTGGACCCCGGTGTGTGTGAGAAGTGCCTCAGTGACATAGAGATGTCACTGGATAGCCACATCATCACCTGATGGTTACTCAGAAGAGGGGAAAAACAGCTCCCAGGCACTCTGTCTCCACTAGGGTCCCAACTGTGTGCCCTGCCTCTCTCCTTACCTCCACCCTGGAGCTCTCCTTCCTTCCCTCCTTCCCTCCATCACTTGTTCTGCTCTCATAGGAAGAGATCTGCTAGGACCTCCGCAGACTGACACCTAGGCTCTCCTGGCAGCACCTGACCTGGAAAAATGAAAATAGATCCTTATGCCACACAGAAAAGTCAACTCAAATTCTTCTCAGACTTGACTCTGAGATGGAAACACAGAGCAAAGCGTCTTGCTGTTATCCTCATGCCACACAGACTTGACTGAGATGAAAACAGAGCAAAGCGTCTTGCTGTTATCCTCAGCTGCATTTATTTGCTGGGACTTGAAAGTCCAGGCACATGAGAAAAGTAGACGATGTTGCATCTTCATGCTGGGGGCGGGAGGGCTGGAGAGACCTGGGTTCAATTCCCAGCACAGACATGGCAGTTACCAGCCATCTGTAACCCCAGTTCCAGGGGATCCAACACCCTCTTCTGACTTCTGTGAGCACTGCACAACACGGGTCCACTTACATACATGCAGGCAAAATATTCACATATAAATTTTTTTTTTACTTGGTAAGCAAATCACATTTATTCAAACTCTTCAGGTTCACATTCATATAAAATTTTTTAATTAAAAATAAAACAAATACTTCTGGGGCCAGCGAGGTGGCTTAGTGGGTAAGGGGGCTTGCCACCAAGCCTGAGTTTGATCCTCGGGACCCACATGGTAGAAGGAAAGGACTGATTTCCACAAATTGTCCTCTAATTGCCATATGATGTGTGTATTCACACATGGACACACACACATGTAATAAAAAATGTAAAGCCTCTGCACAGTAAAGGAAATTACGAACCGAAAGTGAAGACTTTCCCTCTCTCCCTAACACCCTGGGTGGAGGTCAGAACCCCCAGTTCTCCTCTATCATCACCAGACGGTGGCGGCTGGGAACTCAGATACCAGGGACAAGGGTTAGCCAAGCTGCCTTGTCCTTATTCTCTGCACACGGAAACCCCAAGAAGATTCTACATGGAGTGGTTCCAAAAGTAAATAAGCAGTGCTCGAAATAAAGGTTTTCTCACAGACACACACAGACTCTCACTCCTGCGCTTTTCTACCCAATGCTGCCCTGCATCACCACGGACGTTCACAACCCTTTCACTTTCAAATCGCCTCTGATGATCTCTCCATCTTCAACTGGGATCACAGGAGACTGCTCTGGGAGTCCAGCATTCCCCCTGAGCCTCTGCACAATGTAACGTCTCAACCCTCTGACTCTAGTCTCCCCACGTGACAGATACAGAAGGGGGAATTTGCAGATCAGGAAAGTCTCAACTATGTTTATGAAGGAGGATAAAGAGATATCATAGTGTGTAATCTGGAAAACTGTGGAGTAGACTCACACATCTCTAGAAATGTTTTAAGAGAAAATTAAAATGTCATAAATCAAAAAGTAAAAAATAAGGAGCTAGAGAGATGACCCAGGGCTTAAGAGCACATGCTGCTCTTGCAGAGGACCTGAGTTCAGTTCCCAGCACCCACTTTGGGTGGTTCACAATCACCTGTAACTACAGATTCAGGGGATCTGGCACCTTCTTCTGGTTTCTGTGGGTGCCTGCACACATGTAAGCATACACACACACACACACACACACACACACACACACAAATAAAAGTAAAATAAAATCTTTTTTAAAGCAAAAAGATATGATCTAGACTCCTTTTTTTCTTTAAAAAAATTTGTTTTGGGGCTGGAGAGATGGCTCAGCAGTTAAGAACATTGGCTGGTCTTGTAGAAGACCTGGGTTCAATTCCCAGCACCTAGCTAACAACATCCATAACTCCAGTTCCAGGGGATCCAACACCCTCTTCTGACCTCCGTGGGCATTGCACAACACAGGTGCACCTACATACGTGCAGATATAACACTCATACACTCAAAATAAATAAATAAAATTTTAAAATATTTGTTTTATTCTTAATTATGTGTATATGTATGAGTCTGTGTGGATTTGTGCATGGGCATGTGAGTACCTGAGGAGTCCAGACGAGGGCATTGGAGCCCCTGGAGCTACAGTTATAGGCACTTATGAGCCACCTGACATGGATGCTGGGAACTAAACTTGAGTCCTCTACAAGAGCAGTCCATCCTCTTAACCACTGTGGCATTTCCTTAGCCCTACTCTGGACTCTTTCTAACAACTCTGTCAGGACCCCATCAATATACTACATCATTCCTCTGACACCTGTGTCATCTTGAGTTTGGAGCTAGGAACATGTCCATGAAACCATCATCATCACCTTCACATCAAAAGTTTCCTCTCATCCCCTATTTAATTGCTATTTTTGGTTTACCATTAAATCTTGCATGAAAATCTTCCTTAGCCCTTTAAAATATGCAATGGGGTAAAATACTTGCTCTACAGAATATTTTGAGCATTTATTCATTAAAGGATATCTCTTCAGTGAATGGTATTGGGAAAATTGGATCTCTACACACAAAAGAATGAAATTAGACCCTTATGTCACATTCAAAAATGAACTCAAAATGGATGAATGATTTAAATCAAAAACTTGAAACCATAAGACTCTCAGCTGAAAAGACAAAAGCACTGACCTCAGAAAGTTTATTGGCTTTGAGCTAAAAAATACAGGCACAGAAGCAAAAATAGAAGGTAAAACCTACTGCACAGTAAAGGAAATGACCAACAAAATGAAAAAGCACCTAACAGTTATCAACAAAATATCTGCAAACCATAGCTCTCCCCATCAATAACTACTGCCCTGCTATGATGAATCCAGTGGTCTTACTCAAGCTTAAGAATTGACCAATACCTAGGCTGAGCCCAGATAAACACACCTGAGCTGAATGAGGCACCCACTGGGGCTGAACACTTAACTGCAATCAACCCGTACACATTCTGATAATCACTCAAGTCCCAGTTACAAAACCTAACACAAACACAGCACAACAAAAGCTATTCAACCCCAGTTCACAGCGTGGATCCTCTTCGTTGATCTAGCAGAGTCCAACCACAGGCCCGTCTCTATCCCAATCCCCAGTTTTACTAAACTTTTCCCAGCTCCATCCAGCACCACTCACTCTCCAGACCACACTAATGCCTCAGCCAAGACCAGTTCTACAGTAGAACTGCTTGCCTGACGCTCAATGCCACTCACATCCCAATATTCTTGTCTCTAAGTCCTACAGTCTCCCCACAGCTCGCTATTCCACATCAAACATCCTTCCTCCTACGGCTCTCCAGCTTGTACCCAACCTCTCACACCCAATCCATGGATCAAGCTCCCATTCCAGTTACACCACTGCCTACAGCACTTCATGCCTGAATCCCTGCTATGCCAGGAACAAAAGGACAGCAACCTTAAATTTGCCTTGACAGGGAAGAATTAGGGGAGATCTTGATCTGGATGATCCTGTGGGGTAGGATTCATCCTGAGGTCAGGATAGGCTTTAAATATTGCTCATTCTACATGATTTCCTCCGAGGTCACCAAGGCTCCAATAGTGCATTCAAGACCCTAGAACTTCAGAGTCCTGAGTTACCTGGAGTCTTGTCAACCATCAGAAGGCCAGCAATGGTCATGAAGTAAGGCTTCATGATTGGTGTGTGGAAGAGCACTGAGGGCTGTGTCCCAGGCGATTGAGTAGAGATCACTGCAGCAGGGCGTATCTCTGTCAGTTTTGGAAACAGGCCAGGGCTCTCAACAGTGAACTAAACAAGGTGGTGGGCACCAAGGTTAACCAAGCAGAAGAAAGACACATATCGCATGTCTCAGCTGGCGGGGCTGTGTGAGTGAGGGAGATGTTCCAGCAATACTCACAACAAGGTAGGCCTACCTTGCAGAAAGAAACTCAGGCAATTGTAGCCAGCTGACACTTAATATGAGCTAAATTAGAATGAATGAGTGGCCCTAGCAACAAGATGGTCAATAGCTATAATAAGTGATCTTTAGACATGTGTCTTTACTAGAAATTCCTTTATTAGAAAGAAGAGAATGATTAAATACCATTATGAAAATGTGAGAAAATTAAAACTCCTTACTAGAGTACCCAAGTATATAAAGCAATATTAGGTCCAAAGGGATAAACCCCAATACCATACTAACTTGGGACTTCAACACCTCTCTTTCATCAATAGATAGACAATCCAGGTAGAAAAATCAACAACAAAAAAAATAGTGGAACTAAACTATGGTACAAATCAATGGCCCCAACCAACACTTACCCGCTCTGTGGTCCACAGGTACAGAGTGCCCACTGTTCACATCAACACATGGACATCCTTCAGCGTAGACCATATGAGAGGCCACAAAAAGTCTCAACAAAAGCAAAACCTCAAAACCATAATATGTATGTTCTCTGACCACAATGTAAGAAGACTGGAAATTAATAAGAGGAACTTTAGAAATTGTACAAACACACGGAAATAAAATAATATGTGTTCCTGAATGATCAGTGGGTCAAAAGAGAAAAACTGGGGGCTGGAGGGATGGCTCAGTGGTTAAGAGCACTGGCTACTCTTGCAGAGGACCTAGGTTCAATTCTTACCAACATCCACAATTCCAGTTCCAGTTAATCTGATGCCCTCTTCTGACCTCCAAAGCATTGTACAACATGGGTGCCCTTACATACACTCATACACATAAAATAAAAATAATAAAAAAATTTTTAAAAGAGAGAAATTAAAGAATTTCATGAAGGGCCTGGGGAGATGGCTCTGTGAGTAAAGTGCTTGCTGTGCAAGTATGAGGAACTGAGTTTGGATACCCAGCACCCATACAAAAGGGGCTTAGCAATATACATTTGTAACCATGGGGCTGCTGGGGCAAAGGCAGGTAGCCCTGGGGGCTCATTGGCCAGACAGGCTAGCCAAAACAGCAAGCTCCAGGTTCAGAGAGAGACTATCTCAAAAATAAATGAATTAAATAAATAAATAAATAAATAAATAAATAAATAAATAAATAAATAAAAAGTGAAGAGCGACATAGGAGGACACTCAGCATCAACCTCTGGCCTCTACATGTACGCACATGAGCAAGTTCACCCCTACACAGACATGTGCACATACAAAGAATTTCATGAAACACAAAGAAAAAGCTGTACGAGATGCGGGTGTATGGCTAGGGCCACCTACATAACAGACCACCTCAAATAGAGAACTTAGTGAAGCACCCCAAAGACTCGGAAAGGCAAGAGCCAACCAAACCCAGGATTGCGAGAGGGAAAGACATGATGAACATAAGAGCTGGACCGGCGGTGACCAAGTGGGAAAAGGCATTTGCTACACAAGTCTGGTGACCTGAGTTCAAGTCCCAGAACCCACATAAAAGTGTAGAGAAAACCAACTCTTCGCAGCTGTCCTCTGACCTCCACATGCCATGCCACAGCATGTATGCCCCCCCCACACCAACCAATAAATAAAACTTAAAAAAAAATAAAAACTCATCACAAGGATTTTCAGTTTCCACAAAAAGAAATTACAAATGTTTCAAGAAGAAAAGGTTATGTTTTAACTTGATTTGAATAATATGCACGATATACAAGCACTGAAACACTACTTGAAATCCATTAAATGATTTTTGTGTGTTAATGTGGGTCGCTCTCCCCTCGTGGGTCGTTGGCCACTGATCCGCGAGAACAAAGGGAGCAGAAGCGACTAACAGGGTCAGGACGGCTGTGAGTATGATGGAAAGGCCTTCCGGGAGTCAGCTTCATGAGACAGCTCGTTTATTTAGGGGAGTTGGAGGGATATACAGGGTGAGGACGGCAGCCAAAGCGTCACCTGATAGGTGTTCGTAGTCTGCTTTATTTACATGTGGCAGGAGGACCCTGTCATGTAGAAAGGGGAGGGGGGATTGACTGGCTGTAGTGCAATGCCTAATTATCATATGGGAAAACCAGGGGTAGCATTTGCAGGGAACTATGTCAAAGGTCATGTTCCAAATAAGGTCAGGCACCTGTGCTTGGAGACACTTTCCAATTAAGGTCAGGCAGAGAGTAGGAAACCCCTGCGGAGAAAGGGAGTCCTCCATTTTGAGCCGAGCTTGGAGAGCTGTCTGGACATGGTGAACTACGACCTTAACGGCAGGGTTCCCCAACATATTAACTTCCAGAAGTTAATTTTAAAAATAGACATTTGAGGGGCTGGAGAGATGGCTCAGCAATTAAGAGCACTGACTGCTCTTGCACAGGACCTGGGTTCAATTCCCAGCACCTACATGGTGGCTGCGAACTGTCCTTAACTCCAGTTTCAAGGGAATCTGAAGCCCTCCTCTGACCTCTGTGGCATTGCATGACATGGGTGCACTCACATACACGCAGGCAATACACTCATACACATAAAATAAAAATAATAAAATATTTTTTAATGTTTTAAAAAATAGACGTTTGAGAACTGGAGAGATGGCCCAGCAGTTAAGAGCAGCGGCTGTTCTTGCAGAAGACCGGGGTTTAGTTCTCAGCACCCACATGGTGGCTAACAACCATCTGTAACGTGAGTTCCAGGGACTCCAATGCCCTCTTCTGGACTCTGCAAGAGCAGACAGTGCTCTTAACTAATGAACCATCTCTCCAACCACAAGGTGCATGTTATTTAAGAACAAGTAACAAGTATTGCCAAGAATGTACAAAGGTGTGGCTTCGTACACCAGTGGTGGGAATAGCAAGGTCTACAGTGACTAGAGAGAGCAGTGTACAGAATGACAATTGCTCAGAAAGTTAAACAGACTTACCATACAGCCCAACAATCCATTCCACAGTATATGCCCAAAAGAAATAAAAGGAGAGACTTGGACAGATATTGCTAAACCCATGTTCACAGCAGCATCTTTCGCAAAAGTCAAAAGGGTTGCCCATCACTGGCCAAAAAGATACACAAAGTGTGGTATGTATACAGTGGAATATTATTCAGTCTTTAAAAGGAAGGGACTTCTGCCAGATGCTGCAGCCTGGATGAACCTTGAAGACACCACATCAAGTGAAACAATCCAGACATGAAAGAATAGAAAGGAAAATTTCTGTAGACTCTAATTTCTAGAAGCAGAAAACAGAATCACAATTTCCAAGGGCTAAGGATGCAGAAGAAAAGTAGGAAGTTGGCGTTCGGGCGGTGCAGAGCTTTTCTGATTCTGCTTTTCTAATGGGTCTAACATTCTGAACCCACCTGCTCTGTTCCCAGTTCTAAGGCAGGCAGGGAGCACAGCTGCTCTGCAGTTTCAGAAGGCATTGCACCTGCCTCTATGTTACCTGCAAATCCGTTTCTGCTCCTTCTTTCAAACTGATATTTTGTATACACTGCACGTCATGACATTTCAGTATGGGATGTATCTCTGCACGTGCACACTGTATAATGGTCAAATCAGGGTGAACCTTCTTCTTTAAACATTTATTGTTTCTTTATGGTAACACCATTCAAAATCCTTTCTCCCCCCCCCCCCAATAAACATAACATTGTCTCTGATGGTGACTCAGTGGATTTTGCACAAGGGACATACAGGGAAATATGAAGTGCATTGTGCACCTGCCGATCTCCAAGAGATTTGAGGCTTGCGTCTTCCTATTAGGTGAGCATTTACACTGGCTTCCAGTTTTAAAGTGGGTATTTACACTTATAATGAACGTGGGTTGGGAGGTCGGTCTGCAATGCTGTAAAAGTGTGGAAGAGTAGAGGTTTTCTCCCATCAGTGAGAAACCAGACATCCAGGGAAATGAATTGGCTACTTATTGGCTTGTCTGCCTTTCCCCAGCAGTTTATTCAAGTCTCTGTAGAACTCATGCCAAGTAAGCTCAGATACCCAAATGAAGCTGCATAAAAAGGATGACTGGGGTTTGGAATAAGAAACTGGAAATCCCACTATATCTACCTGTTCCCATCTAGGGGTTTTGATTGGGTTCTTTAAGAATTAAAAGGCAAGGGGCTAGAGACATGGCTCAGTTGTTAAGAACACTAGCTGTTCTTGCAGAGGACCTGGGTTTGGCTCCCATCACCCACATGGCAGCTAACAACCATCTGTAACTCCAGTTCTAGGGGAATCTGATGCCCTCTTCTGATCTCTGCAGGCACTGCACATCACAGGTACATGTACATACATGCAGGCAATATACTCATACACATAAAATAAAAATAACAAATAATATAAAATAAGAATTAAAAAGCAGGATGAATCAGTCACATCAAGCAATATACTATTAAAAGTAAAGAAATATAGCCAGCCATGGTGGCACACACCTGTAGTCCCAGCACTTGGGAGGCAGAAGCAGGCAGATCTCTGTGAGTTCAAGACCAGCCTGGTCTACATAGTGAATTCCAGGACACCTGGGGCTACAGGGAGACCTTACTTCAAAAAGACAGAAAAAAAAAAGTAAAGAAATACACACAATACTTACAGAGGGAGAAAAACTCTCCACAAACAGTGAGGGAATTAAGAAACAAAAAAAAAATTTCAAAGCCCTTAGGGGGCCTGAGTCTGTTAAGCCTTCTTGATGGTATAGGGTAGGTTTCCATACCCTAATTTTGGATTGGTCAACTTTAACAAAGAGGAGAGGACTGATAGGCCCACAGCTCCAAGTTGAGCTCTGTCTGGGGCAAACTGGTATGGACAATCAGCCAGAAGAGAGGCCCTGCTGACAGGCGAAAAAAACCCTCAGGCCTTTGTTTGAGGCGAAGAAAAAGCAGGAAGTTTTCCATCTTTGTTATGACTCAGTGGCCCTCTTCCTCTATGTCTGCTTGTCAGGGATTCGGCTAATTTTTATGCCTTCATACCCAGGGACTCCCAGGGTCCCAGGGACCCTCAAACCATGAAGTTTCAGAAATGTGAAACTCTTAGGGGCTGGAAAGATGGTTATACTGTTAAGAGTGGATACTGCTCTTGCAGAGGACCCAAGTTCAGTTCCCAGCACCCACGTCTGGTGGCTCACAACCATCTGTAATTCCAGCTCCAGTGAATTTGATGCCCTGTTCTGGGCTCTATGGGCACCTGCACTCACATGTGCACACACACTCACAAATATGCATAATCAAAAACAAAAGATAAAACTTTTTTAATTGACTTATTTATTTTACTTTCATTTGTATGAGTGTTTTGCCTATATGCTAGTGCACCTGTGTCATACAATGCCCACGGAGGTCAGAAGAAGGCATCAGATCCCCTGGAACTAGAATTCCAGTTAACAGGCATGTGAGTACTGAGAACTGAACCCGGGTCCTCTGCAAGAATAGCCAGTGCCCTTAACTGCTGAGCCATTTCTCCAGCTCCAAAAGATAAATCTTTAAAAGGAGTATGAACTCTCCCCAAATTAGAAATTGGTCATCAAATGGATGACTCACTGTAGTTATTCCTGTATCTAATTGAATACTTGGGTGACTTTTCTTTTGTAAGTATCTGGGGGGGGGGATGCACATGCATATATGTTCACATGTATGCATGTGCAGGTATGTGTGTGTAGATAAACAGTTGTCAGGTGTCTTCCTCAATCACTCTCCATCATATACATTGAGGCAGGCTCTCTCCCCTGAATCCCGAGCTCACCACTTCTTCTAGTCTAGCAGGCCAGCTTGCTCTAAGGATTCCTTGTCTTTGCCTCCCAAGCTGGGTTTACAGGTGGTTGCCACCTCCACCTGTCACTTACAGTGGGTGTTTGCAAACTGACCTCTGGTCCTGATACTTGTGTATCAAGTGCTTTACCCACTGAGCCATCCTCCTAGCCCCCTGGATGGCTTTTCCCACTGTCTAACCAACAAAAGAGCAGAAATCTTGGAATCTCAACACACCTGTAATAAAGATCAAATAATTCAGGGAATAACACAAGTATGTGCTATTTTTAGGTAGCTAGTTAAATATTGGCAGGCTTCATGGCCATTGGTCATAATCAGTGACTTGTAAAACCAAGGATTGCAACTGTAGGACTCATGACTGCTCAAAGGAATGGGACCCAAGTCATATATCTGATGTGGGAAGAGATGTGGCATCCTGGCCTGCCCCTAAGGCCATTAATTGATAACTATTTAACCCTGGTTCCAGGAGCACTAGCCCTTATAAGATTACTATCTAGCAGAAGGTTTTACATGTGGGAGTTTTATACTCCTGTGAATGTCAATCAAATGTCAAGCATCTGAACAGGAACACACTCCTCAAGATAGCTGTTCTAAAGACTTTAGAAAAAATATGACACCCACTTAAAAATGGAGACCGACAAAATGGTCTTTGTTGCTTCTGTCCACTCTCACCCCCGACAGTGCTCTACTCTGCACTGGCCCTTTTAATCGCTGCTCTCTCCTGCCCCTGAGATGGCCTCATGTTATGTAATAAACTCTGTCCATCTCTACACTCCACTCTGTGTGTCTCATCTGAAGTCTTTTAACAAAGACCATGAGGACCAGACAGCCGAGGGGGATGCCAGAGTGAGAGCCCAGTGACACTGTCAGAAAATTTCTTTGCAGGAATTACCCAAACTAAGCCAGGGAAGCCTAAGGGAAAGGCCTCCTGGACCCTGGTGGCAAGTGTTCATTATTTCTAGAGCCTCTGTGACCAGAGTGTAAGAAATACTGTATGCTATCTGCATGGCCAGAGGGGTTGCTTTGGGTAAATCAGAGGCTCAAAGAAAGGGTGATAAAGGCCTTAGAAAATTCTATCCTATTCTGCCAATCTCTGGAATTCTTGAACATTTAGAGTCATCTATGGGACTCATTTCTATACTAAACCAAGAACTCTGTAAAATCCTGCACACACCAATGACACACATTCCCAGTATTCTAAATGAGTGGGATGAATTACTTGGCTAAGTTAAATCAAGCCAGAGCCTTACCATTGCTTCTCTCAAAAATTAACTCCCTTTAAAAATAGAATTGTTCTCCCTTTGAGTTGATGTTTGAAAGGAATCTGTATTGCTCTGCATCTAGTGAGCAAGCCTAGCCTCTTACCTGCTAGGTGGAAAAACATTCAGATAGAAAGACTTTGCTGTTTCCCTGGGCTCATGACACCATCGTGTGGCCAGATGGTGGAAGAACCCCTCTGAGGGTTCAAGCTCAGAGACAGGTGTTCGTAAAGTTTTACAGCAGGAGGCAGGAGGACTGAAAGCTTGAGGCCAGCCTGAACTCCATAGTGAGACTCTCTCAAAAGCCACAAATGAAGGGGCTGGAGAGATGGCTCAGTGGTTAAGATCACCGGCCACTCTTATTGATATCCTGGGTTCAGTTCCCAGCACCCACGTGCCAACTAACAAGAACTCCAGTTCCAGGCGATCTGATGCCCTCTTCTGGCCTTTGTATACATGTGGCCCTTACATATATGCAGGCAAAACACTCATACACAAAATAAAAATAAAGAAGTTTCTTTAAAACCACAAATTATAAAATAAGATTATCTCAACCTTAAGGGATTTTCTTCTGACTCTAAATTTTTCTGAATATGGAGCAAAAGCCCTGGAAATCTTTTCACCTGTGTGTATAATGTTCTGACCCACTGAACTAGTGGTTTACATTTAAAGACAACAAAAAATTTCAAATATTTTTGTAAACAGAAATAAATATTACCCAAATATCAAATGTGTGAAATACCACCTAACATTAGGTTTGGGGATGTACCTACTGGAAGGAATTGTTAATTAATCAAACTGAGCATAACTATATACAAATGCTATTCCATAACTCCAATTGTTCATCTTTCATAACTCCTGGGGCCTGGGTTAGTGAAGCTAAAGATGTAAGGTGAGGGAAAATGGGGCTGGAGAGGTTAAGAGCACTGGCTGCTCTTGCAGAGGACCTGGGTTCAGTTCCCAGCACCCATGTGGTGGCTAACAACCACCTGTAACTCCAGTTCCAGGGGAATCCTATGCCCCCTTCTAGCTTCCAAGGGCATTACACATATGGGTGCACTTACATACATGTAGGCAAACCATTCATACACATAAATAAATAAAAAAGATGAGGAAAAATATTTAAGCCCAAACAATAGGACTGGTTTCTACAAAAGTCCAAAATATACTGTGATATAAACATTGAATGTGAATTAGAGAGATGGCGTCATTACAATGTTTACTGTGCAAGCAGGAGCACCTGAGTTCAATCCCCAGCAGCCACGTCAGAAGCTGGGTGTGACTGTAATCCCAGTGCTTGGGAGGCAGAGCCAGGAGGGTCCTTGGGGCTCCTTGGCCAGCTGGTCTACCTGAATCAGTGAGCTCCAGGTTCAGTAAGAGACCCTGTCTCAATAAGGTGGAGAGCTACTGAGGAAGATACCTGACATTGACCTCTGGTCTCCACACATGTACACACACACACTTATATAATATGCACATACACACACCAACATATATACACACAAATATCCTTTTTAAAATCGAATAACTCATATTTAAACTCCTATGGAAATAAATGAACTAAGTCCCTATTACCACTGATAATGTGGAGTCAATTTTACATGAACACAGTGGTCTTGTCTCTTGTGGAGAGTTGTTACATAACAATCAAGTTATGATATGGCTGAACACAAAAAGAGAGAGACAGAGAGGAGAGAGAGAGAGAGAGAGAGAGAGAGAGAGAGAGAGAGATCATATAGTATGTTAGAAATAATTAGAATGATCCATCACAGCAAACTCTTACACAAATACTGGCAAACAGCTTACTGCTTTGGAGCAATTGCATAAACATGCATTTCAGATAAAATCAAAATAAGAATCCAGGGGCTGGAGAGCAGATTAGCAATTAAGAGAGATTGCTGCTCTTTCAGAGGACTTGAGTTCAGTTCCCGGAACTGAAGTTGGGCAGCTAACGACTGCCTGTAACTCCAGTTCCAGAGGATCCAGTGCCTCCTTCTGGCCTCCATGGGCACCCACACGCATGTGCACATACCCCACACATACAAATAAAAACAAAATTTTAAAAACCAAAAGAAACCTAGGTGTGAGGTCCACCCCTTTAATCCCAGCACTCAGGAGGCAGAGGCAGGCAGATCTCTGTGAGTTTTAAGGCCAGCCTGGCCTATATAGTGAATTCCAGGCTAGCCAGGGAGATAATGAAACCCAGTCTAAAACAAAAACAAAAACAAAACAAAGAATTCTACTGGGGCATCATTTGGAATTGGACAGCTTGGAATCCTGATGCAGTAAGTTACAGCCGTAGAATTGTCACCTGTATAACAGTAACTAGATTGCAGCCATTACGTCCAGACTTCCTAATGCTGACCTCAGGACTGGGTTTGGTGCTCCTAAAGAAAATTCACAGGATTGTGTGGAAAAGGATGACTACATTATAGGTATTAAATCTGAAAACTGTAGGTTAAAACAAAATTTTTGATGTATTTATTTTTATTTTGTGTCTAAGAGTGTTTTGCCTGCATGTATGTAAGTGTGTCCATCCATGTCATGCAATGCCTGCAGATGCCAGAAGGCATTGGATCCTCTGGAACTGGAGTTACAGATGGTTGTTAGCCACCATTTAGGTGCTGGGAACCGAACCCAGGTCCTCTACAACAGTAGCCTTTGCTCTTAACTACTGAGCCATCTCTCCAGTCCCTGAAAACTGCAAGTTAAAACTTTTGAACATTGAGCCAATGCAACAGATTTGACTAAAGGATGAACATTTTCTCCTATACTGACCTGGACCACACACCCTGACGGTGCCTGTTGTCTGAAGGCATAGGCACACAGACAGGTACTGTACTCAAATGTTAGTATTGATATTTACAGGAATGTGACATGGCCAGGTGAATGGATTTGTCTCCAAAAGTTGGAACAAGCTCAGTCTAGTTCCTTACAAATCAAGTTTTAAGTACCCTCCAACAAATACCTCATAATCAAATTTTAATTGGTAAGATACCGTACCATGTATTGCAAACAGTAGTTGGGAAGATGGAACTATTTCTATATGTACTAGGTTAACATTGTAAGAATAATAACTTACATAATTGGTGAATATCATAAGAAATGTATGCAAGAAAAAAAATTCTTTAAGAGATGGTCTTGCTACATAGCCAAGACTGTCATGAATTTGCTATGTAGCTGAGGTTGGACCCCAGCCCTCAGTCCTCCTGCCTCAGCCTCTAAGGTGCTGGGCTTATAAGCATGTGCTACAAAGTCAGACTTGGAAGAAATATTTTTAATCAAAGGTTTAGACTTCCAATCTCCGTGTGACAGTTATACATTATCAAGTGAGTGAGGCAAGAGGAGATCTGAACAACTCAAATTGTAAACACTTAGAATCTAACAAGCTACTAACACTAATCAGCAGTTTGTAAAGATACTATATGATCAGCTTTACTGATCACTAATATGCTTTCAAAGGCTAGTCCCCCAAAATAAATATTCTTTCCTTTCTTCATTCTTTCTCTTTCTCTCTCTTTCTCTTTCTTCTTTCTTTCTTTCTTTCTTTCTTTCTTTCTTTCTTTCTTTCTTTCTTTCTTTCTTTCTTTCTTTCTTTCTTTCTTCCAACCTATCTGTATTAGTCACTTTTCTGTTGCTGTGAAAGCAACTTATAGAAGAAGAGTTTATTTGAGCTTACGGTTCCAGGGGAATTACAGTCTGTCGTGGTGGGGAGGCATGGTGGCTGAGGTGGCTGGTGCAGGCACAGCATAAGCTAAGCTCTCACATCATCATGCAGGCACAGGAAGCAAGACAGCAACTGGAGATCCAGCAAGGCTTAAGAATTCTCTAAGCCCACCCCAAGTGACACGTTTCCTCCAGCATGGCCTCACCTTCTAAGACTTCCCAAAACAGCACCATCATCTGGGGACAAAATGTCCAAATACTTGGAGCCTATGGGGGACATTTTCATTCAAACCAACATACTATCCATTTGTTGGGTGCACATGTGTGTGTGTGTGTGTGTGTGTGCGTGTGTGTGTGTAAACCATATGTCTTTGCTCTTGTTTCCCTTTGTTTCTTGCAATGCCAGGCATCAAACCCAAGGCCTCATACATGCTAGGCAGGTGTTACATAACTGAGTTATATTATTGCTTTATATAGCTAATAGTCACAATTCAAACACTAGCTGACATAGTACTTGTGCTGATAACTTTGTAAATTAATTGTGTTATTAAAGTATGTAAACTACGCAGCAAAGTGCTCTGATCAAAAGTATGCAGCCCAGGAATTATCCAACCCAAGGTGAATGAACTTGTGGAACTTCCACTCAGGTCAGGAAATAGAGTCATGTCTGAATCTCAAAGCACCCGATTTTGTCCTTGTAACTACCCACACTTCTCTCATCTGAGTGAGTCTCTCCCCCTGACTTCAACTCCGACCACTTCGATTTTGCCTGCCCTTGGCTCTCAGATGCATCATGATGCTTTTGAGAGTTGTTTATGTTGTGTC
>NW_008340043.1:55922-59185 GCF_000622305.1 Nannospalax galili
CTGGAGAGATGGCTCAGGGGTTAAGAGCACTTGCTGCTCTGCCAAAGAACTGGAGTTCTGTTCCCAGAACCCATGTTGGGCAACTCACAACTACTTATAACTCTGGGTCCAGGAGAGCTAATGCCCTATTCTGACCTCTGAGAGCACTGAACTCAGAGAGAGAGAGAGAGAGAGAGAGAGAGAGAGAGAGAGAGAGAGAGACAGACAGACAGAGAGAGAGAGAGAAGAAATAAATCTTTAAAAGTTCTTTATGTGTTCAAAACACAAGTTCTCTGTTGGTTAGAGGCTTTGAAAATTGCTTCTGCTATCCTAAGGCTTGTCTTTTTTCTCTTCCGAGGGCATCTCTTTCTGTTATTTTGTTCCTAATTTTAATAAAATCTAATTTATCAGTCTCTTACTTTACAGTTACTACACTCTGATATGTTTAAGAAATCTTTGTTTAGCCCAAGGTCATAAACATAATCTCCTATGTCCATTCCAGAAACATTTTTGTTTTGCTATTATTTTTTAATATATATAGATTAAATATTTTATCTATTATTTTTATTTTATGTATATGAGTGTATTGCCTGCATGTAGGTAAGTGCACCCGTGTTGTACAATGCCCGTGGAGGACAGAAGAGTCTGTCAGATCCCCTGGGACTGGAGCTACAAACAGTTGTTAGCTGCCATGTGGATGCTGGGATTCGAACCCAGGTCTTCTGCAAGAACAATCAGTGTTCTTAACCACTGAGCCATCTCTCCCACCCTATTTTTAATATATTTTTCAAAAATTATTTATTTATTTTATGTGTATGAGTATATTGCCTGCATGTGTGTAAGTGCACCCCTGTCGTGCAATGTCAGAGGATGCCAGAAGAGTGTATTGAATCCCCTGGAACTGAAGTTACAGAGGGTTGTTAGTCATCGTGTGGCTGCTGGGATTCGAACCTGGGTCTTCTGCAAGAGCAGCCAGTGCTCTTAACCACTGAGTCATCTCTCCAGCCTCATTGCCATTATTATTAAGATCTATAATCTCAGACAGGTGTGGTAGTGCACACCTTTAATCCCAGCACTCAGGAGGCAGAGGCAAGTGAATCTCTGTGAAATAGAGGCCAGCCTGGTCTACATAGCAAGTTCCCAGTCAGCTAGGACTACCGGGAGACCCTGCCTCAAAAGAGACAAAAAACAAAATCTATAGTCTCCATGGAACCGACTTTAGGGGTGGAGATACCAATAGATACAGAATCTTTATAAAAATACCGTCTCTCCTCCCACATCCCACTGTGCCACTTTCCTCCTGTAACCACACAGGACCAGTTTTATCTCTCCACCTTGCTCTCCTCATTTATCTTCGCAGGTTGAAAGGTTTTGGATATGCATGTGCCCAACTTTTGTACCTCTTACCAAACAGTTTCTCAAAATGATGCACCACTTTAAGACACCTCCACTAATGTCAAAACAAAGACATGTACTAGTACTGTGAGGGTTTTTTTGGGGTTTTTTCATTTGTTTGTTTTTTGTCTTTTTGAGACAGGGTCTCCCTGTAGCCCAGCTGTCCTGGAACTCACTATGTAGACAAGGCCGGCCTTGAACTCACAAAGATCCACCTGCCTCTGCCTCCCAAGTGCTGGGACTAAAGGCGAGCACCACCACGCCTGGCGGTACTGTGAGTTTTTATTGCAGCAAGTGGAGAGCCTGGCCTGTGTTACTGACAAAGGATCAGCTGCCTCTCCACCTCTTTGGAGACCTACAAGCTAATTGAAACATTTATGGAAATAAATGGGCATAGAAAAGCTAAGCTAATTTGAACAAAGTTGTAGGACTTAAATTTATGGACATTAGGTTCTTAGAAAACTATAACAATCAGCAAGAGGTGCTGGGGAGAGAACTCAGAACTTTGCACATACCAGGTAAGTGCTCTACCGTTTAGCTACATCCCTGGGCCAGAAGATGCAGCTAACGTTTCTTTTAAAAAATATTTTATTTTTATTTATGTCTCTATGTGTGTGGGTGAGAATGTGTGTGCAGGTGCCCAAGGAGGCCAGGAGAGAGCATCAGATCCCCTGGAACAGGAGTTACAGGTGATTGTGAGCCACCTGATGTGGGTTCTGGGAATTGAACTCCAATTCTCTGAAAGAGCAGCAAGTGCTCTTGACCACTGAGCCACTCTCTAGACCATAACATTTCTTGAGTACATACGTACATTTATTTGCCACAAGATTTCAGGAGCATTTAATCTCCAGAATGCTTAGGAAGTTCTTGTTTCTTCTCACTTGATTAAAATAGCCACCATGTCTGAATCCTGAAACATGCGGCACTCTCGGTGTATGATCTGAGGCCGAGAGTTATACTGCTCAGTTTTCCCCACTTATTATCATCCTCACATTTTTCATATGCATCCTAATTAATTATAGTATTTTAAAAATATTTGATCAGGATTGCTTACTTACAATTTTCTTTTTGACAAGGAGACAAAGTCTTTTTTTTTTGTCTTAAAAATTTTTTTATTGGTGTAGGCTAAGGCTGAGATCCTAGCAGACAGCCTGAGAGGGTGGGTTCGGACCTCCATCGGGGTAGTGGCTGGAGCTTACAGATGGCCAGAGAGTGCCCAATTCTGACCTCACTCTGGCCTCCAACTACCAGAGGCCCTGAGAACCCAGGGGACAGCCTGACAGCTCCCTGATCCTGCCTCCACATGGTGGTGAGCTTCCCTTAATTGCACCATACCATCCCCCTACCTGGGATTTTGTGAGGCCCCTCCCAAGTCCCCAGGGAAGATCTGGTTTTGGTAGGCTAAGGCTGGGATCTCAGCAGACCACCAGAGTGTTGTGTTCTGGCCCACCTCTGGCCTCCCTCTGGCATAGGGCTGACAACTCATAGGACTGCCTGAGAGAGCCTGGATCCTGCCTCCACATGGTGAAGGAAGCCTGAGTGTACCTGACTTGAACATGAATTGGGCTTCTGTTGGTACCCCTGAATAGCTGATCTGAAGCCATCAGTTCCCTCCAAAATAAATCTGAGAGAACCTGAACACTGTACCAACCAGCTTTACATAAGCAATAAAGAAAGGATCTAGGCACCTGGATAATACAAACAGAAGCATACTTCAACTTAATTCTCATATCAGAATCATAAACAACAAAAGATATTCACAGGCCAAGATCACAACAAAAGAATAATAAAATGGAAAGGAAAAACACCATGCCCCCACCAAACCCCACCAATCCTGTAGAAGAGTTCAACAAGGAGAACCCCCTAGAGATAACCCAGGACACTGAATT
>NW_008340043.1:59360-61014 GCF_000622305.1 Nannospalax galili
AGCCAACTTGAAACAACAGGGGAAAGCCTCACCTCTAGAATGAATGAAATGGAAAACAGAACAGTGTTGATTAACACTGGAGGATAAAGTTGAGGAATTGGACCACTCAAGCAAAGAGTATGGATTCTTTTTTAAAAAACACAGGAATGGAATATGCAAGAGATGTGGGACACCTTGAAAAGACCAAATCGATGGATCATAGGAATAGAGGAAGGAGAAGAATTCCAGGTTAATGGTGTTGACCAGATCTTAAATAGGATTGTACAAGAGAATTTCCCAGAATTAAGGAAAGACATCCCTATACAAATACAGGAAGCATATAGAACACCATATAGACAGGATCAGAAAAGAAACTCCCCACGACATATCATAGTAAAAACACTAAATGTACAGAACAAAGAGAATAGTGAAAGCAGCAAAAGAAAAACAACAAGTCACATACAAAGGAAAGCCCATCAGAATTACAGCTGACTTATCAGTGCAAACTATGAAAGCCAGAAGAGCATGGACTAAAGTATTCCCAGTTCTACATGACAATAGATGCCAACCCAGAATACTACACCCAGCAAAAATGTCTACTATAGTTGACGGGGAAAGAAAAATCTTCCATGACATGAATATCCTGAAAGAATACATGTCCACAAAACCAGCCCTTCAAAGAATACTTGAAGCAATACAGAGAGCAGAGAGAGGAACAGCTATACCCTAAGGGCAATGAAAGAAAAGAAAGATACAATCCAGGAAACACAGAGAACACAAGCAGCAATCAAAATGATGGCAACCAATACACACCTTTCAATAATAACCTTAAATATCAATGAACTCAACACCCCAGTCAAAAGACACAGGCTAAGCAAATAGATTAAGAAACAAAATCCATCTCTTTGCTGTCTGCAGGAAACCCATCTCACCTTCAAGGACAGGCACTACCTTAAGGTAAAAGGATGGAAAAGAATATTCCAAGCAAATGGCACTAAGAAACAAGCAGGGGTTGCAATTCTAATATGTGACAAAATAGACTTCAAAGTAAAACTAATCAGAAGAGATAAGGAGGGTCACTTCATTCTGATCAAAGGAACAGTTAACCAAGAAGATATTACAATCATGAACATATATGCACCAAATTCTGGTGCACCCAAATTCATAAAAACAACACTACAGGACTTTAAGACACAACCCCAGCTCAGTAATAGTAGGGGACTTCAATACCCCACTGTCTCCATTAGACAGGTCAGCTGAACAAAGAATAAACAGAGAGATGTCTGAATTAAATGATAACCATTCATCAAATGGACCTAACAGACATCTTTCAATTATTCCACCCAAATACCAAAAAATACACTTTCTACTCAGCACCTCATGGAACTTTTTCAAAGATCGACGACATACTGGGCCACAAAACAAACCTCAACAAATACAAAAATATTGAAATAATTCCGTGCATTCTATCGGACCACAAAGCAATAAAGCTCAAAATCAACACTGAACAAAGTCCTAGTCACTACACGAAGTCGTGGCATTGAACAACACACTCCTAAACAATGAGTGGGTCAAAGGAGAAATTAAGAAAGAAATAAAAGAATTCCTGGAATTCAACGAAAAGGACAATGCAACACAACACAACCTCTGGGACACATTAAAAGCAGTCCTAAGA
>NW_008340043.1:61271-63023 GCF_000622305.1 Nannospalax galili
CCAAGAGGTCGTTCTTTGAAAAGATAAACAAGATTGACAGACCACTAGCCCAGTTAACCAAAAGAAAGAAAGAGCACCTCCAAATCAAATCAGAGATGAAAGGGGAAACCTCACAACAGACTCCAAAAGATCCAAACCTTATTATAAGGGAGTATTTTAAAAACCTATATGCTACTAAATCTGAAAGTCTAAAAGAAATGGATGGATATCTGAAATCATGGGAACCTCCAAAGTTAAACCAAGAAGAGATCAACAGTTTAAACAGACCCATAACATATAAGGAAATTGAAACAATAATACAAAGCCTCCCAACTAAAAAAAGCCCAGGCCCAGATGGATTAACAGCAGAATTCTACCAGACATTTAAAGAAGACCTCCAACCAATACTACTTAAATTATTCAAAATGATAGAATCAGAGGGAGAACTCCCAAATTCCTTCTACGAAGCCAGCATCACTCTAACACTCAAACTGGGTAAAGACACAACCAAAAAAGAAAACTATAGACCCATATCCTTAATGAACATAGATGCAAAAATTCTCAACAAAATACTTGCAAACCACATACAGACACACATCAAAAAGATCATTCACCATGATCAAGTAGGCTTTATCCCAGAAATTCAGGGATAGCTCAAAACACACAAGTCAATAAACATAATTAATCACATAAATGGACTCAAAGGCAAAAACCACATTGTCATCTCAATAGATGCAGAAAAGGCTTTTGACAAAATTCAGCATGCATTTATATTCAAAGTCCTTGAGGGAATTGGGCTGAAGAGAACATACCTCAACATAAAGCTATATACAACAAACCCACAGCCAACATCATTCTAAATGGAGAAAAACTGGAAGCATTCCCATTAAAATCAGGAACCAGACAAGGATGTCCACTATCTCCACTCCTTTTCAACATAGGGCTTGAAATTCTTGCTAGAGCAATAAGACAGGAGAAGGAAATTAAAGGAGTACTAATTGAAAAAGAAGAGGTCAAACTATCACTTTTTGCAGATGATATGATACTATACCTAAGAGATCCCAAAAGTTCGAGACACCAAAGAGCTCTACAATGAAAATTTTTAAATCATTAAAGAGATTGAGGAAGACACCAGGAGATGGAAGGACCTCCCATGCTCATGGATTGGAAGAATTAATATTGTTAAAACGACCAAAAGCAATATATAGATTCAATGCAATCTAAATAAAAAATCCCCATGACATACTTCACAGAATTAGAAAAATGCATCATTAAATTCATATGGAGGCACAAAGGACCCCAGATAGCCAAAGCAACCCTGAGCACAAAGAGCAATGCTGCAGGCATTACTATACCAGATCTCAAAGTATACTACAGAGCCATAGTCATAAAAACAGCATGGTACTGGCACAAAAACAGACACATAGATCAATGGAACATCATTGAAGATCCAAACCTGAGTACAAGCAATTTCAGCCACCTGATATTTGACAAAGGTGCCAGGAACACACAATGGAGGAAAGACAGCATCTTCAACAAATGGTGCTGGCAAAACTGGATCTGCACCTGTAGAAGAATGAAACTAGATCCTTATCTTTTGCCTTGTGCAAAGTTTAGCTCCAAATGGATCAAAGACCTCAATGTGGAACTAGAAACCCTGAAAATATTAAAAGAAAATATTGGTATTAACTTACAGGATATAGGTGTAGGAAAGGATTTTCTAAATTGGACAGAAGTTGCTCAGGAATTAAGGTCAGCTCATTAAACTAAAAA
>NW_008340043.1:63764-88771 GCF_000622305.1 Nannospalax galili
ATAACTACCATCATCACGACTTCGGCTGAGCTGAATTATAATGTAGTCACTAAACATAGTCACAATTGGGCTTGCTGATGGTTGTGCTCTTTCATTAAAGGAGTGCCAAGCAGGGTCACTGGACCCTCACCTGAGTATCCAGCCACTCTTCCCAGCCAACTAGTCTAGCCTTGGAAGACAAAAGAAAAATGAGGAAGAACCCAATAGAAGGATGCTTTTCGAAGCCCTTGTCAAGAAACTCCAGTGGACTCTCATATGAACATTTGAAAATTGCCCTGTTCTGACTTTTTTCTAGTTCCCTGTCTAGAACTTGTAACGCTAATTACTCTTGCCTTTACTTCTCATTCACATCTCCTATTCAGGATTCAAGGACTTTCTTCGTCCCTTAGAGACAAGGGTTATGCAATTTGGGAGTCTTTTAGATAGACCCACTGAAGGGGTACTCCAATTGCCTCACCCTGTGTCCCTGTTCAGCATGGAAGAAGCCAGAGTGGTCGGCGTCCCTGTTCCCTATTGGCAATATGGGTAACCCCTTCAGAGGATGGTGTGCTAAGAATAGGAGGTAGGAATTGACTAGGCAGTTAGGGTAAAAAGACCCTAAAGAAATGTAGCCAGTTTCTTGGCTAAAAATCAAAATGTCCTTGGGCCTGTTAGCTACATACTGTTCCAAAGGCCAAAAATGTCAAAAGTATTGGGAGCTTGTATCTAATCCTTAAAAGATTTTAAAGTTACCTCTTCAGAGGGGGGAATGTTGGAGGGAAGGGAGTGGGCATGGATTTGATCAAAACGCCTTATACACATGCATGAAATTTTTAATAAAGTTTTTGTAAAAATTTAAAAAATAGTAATTTTATTGGTTCTTTGAGAATATCATACAATGCACTTTGATCATATTCAGACCCTCTCCTCCATCTCACAGATCACCCCCCCGCCTCACTTTATGTCCTGTAGTTTTTTTTTTAAGAGTTGGACCAAGTTATATTTCTGTAGTATTTATGAAACCTATCATTATGTACAATGAAAATATATCAATATAAATTATTTTAAAAGATAAAAAATGTAATATATTTTGTGATATATGCCATCTATCCTATAGTCTTCATTGCATGTCAAAATTATTTAATACTGTGTAATACTTCTAATTTATATTATTACATTATTCCAAACATTTATATTTCTTTTTTTATTGATTGATTTTTCTTTTGTATTTCACACAGAACATTCCAAAAAATCGTATTCATCTTTATACCCGCATCCCAAATGGTACCCAACCATATCCTCCCCCAATCCCCCCACTGGAGCCCATGTATTCTGTCATTTCTGTTACTGTCCACTGTGGTATCAGCGCCCCTAGCCGTTACCCAGTGCTAGTCCATCCTCTGAGTCTAGTCAGCCTATCGAGAGTGCCTTGTTTTAGGAAGATCAGCTCTTCCTCATCTAGCAGCAATCAGTTGCCAACATTCCTTTATATAAGATTGGGGTCTGCTGTTCATTTTCCCATTTCTATGCTGGGTTACTGCCTGGGAGTCTCTCGGGCCATCCTGGTCAACAACTCAAAGGAAGGTATCTCCTGTCTGGCATTGTTTCTTGTTATGTAGCCTTTAGCTATACACTGGACTCTTAAAGAATTATACTGATCACTTTAATCTTTGGTTATACTTTCCTTTTGGGTGTTTAAGACCATACAGTTGGCCCAGATTAACCAATTTATTATTACTCTTAAGGTCATTTGAGGATCTGTTCCTCAGGGGTCATATGGGCTTGGGAGGAGCCCCTGGCTCCTTTCTTTTACCAGTACCATCTATGTGACGAGAAATCAAAGGTCCTGCTCAACTGTGGCTGGCTTTACTTGGAAGCATGGAGGAAATGTTTTCTCCGTGTTGACCCTCCTCTTGAAAGAAGGTCTTAGTGTATACCCCTGACTGGCCTGGAACTCACAGAGCTCCGTCTCTGCCTCTTGAGTGACAGGCTAATGGCGTGCATCACCGAACCTCACATATATATATGGGGGCTGGAGAGATGGCTCAGCAGTTAAGAGCAGTGGACCAAGTTTCGATTCCCAGCACCTACATGGTGGCTAACAGCCACTGGTAACTCCAGTTCCAGGGGATCCAACATCCTCTCCTGGAAGAGCCCTGTGGGCTCTTAAGCCATCTCTCCAGCCTTTACCTACAGTTTTAGGACTTTGATATACACATATAGAGGAGACACAGCCCCACACTTCTGTCCCTTACTGTTCTTTGACATCACAGTGACACTGACCTCTTGAAGTATTCTGGGCAGTGTTTGCATTTCCCGTATGCTCTGGAACAGTCTGTCTAACACAGGAATTAGTCATTCCCTCAAAGTTTGCTGGACCTGAGGTGATCACACAGTCCATCTATGATTTCTGTAGCTCAGACACAATTTGAGAATAAATGTGCATTATTAATAATTGCACTAGGGCAAAAGAGCATGAAGCAGGGGGGCTACTTTTATCAAAATTAATTAGAAGTCAGTTAGTACCTTATGTGTCTGGGACTTGTTGGGAGGGGCGGCCTCTCCTCTCAGGGCCGTCTCAGAAGCTGTATGGATTTCTTCAGGTTTGCGTTTCTTCCCGTGTGAGTCTTGGAGGATTCCTTTTATTTATAGTCTGTTTTGAATGTATTATGCGTATTAGCTTATCATGAAGATGCTTATTCTTCACGTCAGTTGCTGTCTTCTTATCTTCGGCTTTTGTTTTTAACATCATCTTCATTTTTTTCTCTTGATATAATTTCAGAAATCATTTTATTTTTTTACCAAGAATTGGGGTTCTGTTCTCCTCATCTCTGTTTTCAGGTGCATGCGGCATTATAGACGATTCCTGCTCCATTGGTTTGACTGGATTAAAGTCACGTGTCTAGACTTAATTATTATATAGTCCATTGCTCTTTTTCTAACATCTAAAATTCTGACATCTAGCACTCATCTCATTTTTAAACTGTTGTTTAAAAAGAAGCTAAGTGAAATAACACAGACTAAAAAAAAAAAAAAAAAAAACACGACGTATGTTCTCCCTCATCTGTGGATCCTAGCACCAAACCCTGATAAGTGAGTATGTATCCAGACATAACTACAGGAACCAGGATAATGGAAAGGAACCAGGGAGATAAAGGAAAAGAAAGAACCTGAAAGAGAAGAACAGTAGGAAACAGGTGTTAATAAGGGAGATATGGATAAAAAATGGGGTTATGTTAAGGGGAGGGGGGAGGAAAGGTTATACAAGGAACCTAGGGGATAAAGGGAAAGAAGGAGCTCAAGAGAGGTGGGGCCATAGGAGAAGGGTATTATTAAGGGAGAAATGGGGAAAATGGGGGCACCTTAAATGGGGAAACCATGGTGGAGGGGTTAGACAATGCGAGAGATAAATAATGCCTAACTAGTTTTTTAAAAACCAGAGGGAACTATATTTGTCCAGCAACCTACTGGCAAATTATACATATAACTAGATCAAGGAATATAATATATGTCTAGGCAAGGTTTATCTGAGAATGTTTGGTCTTTGCCCAAGCTTTATCTACATGGCACATGGTAATTAAAAGTACCAGACTGGTGGAACTAACCTCCTTGGATGTTTAACAGACATACTTTGAGCTCTACACTAATTTGGTCAGAGAGACATAAATGACAGTTTTTGTTCCTTGCCCTCCTAGGTTGACTAAGTCCAGGAGACTATGAGCATCTCTCAAAATGCCCTGGAACTGTGGTGAGTCACCTGTCCTCTTGATCAAGGAGGCCGAGGAGACCCCGCCAGATGGACTTGAACCAGTGTCCCGTCTACAAAGTGGAGGGTCAACACAGAAGAATCATTTCTTCCATGCTTCCAAGAGAGGCCAGCCATGGTGGAGCAGGACCTTCGACTTCTCTTCACATAGATGGAACTGGTAAAAGAAAAGAGCCAGGGGCTCCTCCCAAGCCCATGTGACCCCTGAGGAACAGATCCTCAAATGGCCTTAAGAGTAAAAATAAATTGGTTTATCTGGGCTAACTGTATGGTCTTAAACACCCAAAAGGAAAGTATAACCAAAGATTAAAGGGGTCAATATAATTTTTCAGTAGTCCATGTGTATAGCTAAAGGCTACATAACAAGAAACAATGCCAGGCAGGAGATACCCTCTTTTGAATTGTTGGCCAGGGTGGCCCAAGAGACTCCCAGGCAGTAACCCAGCATAGAAATGGGAAAATGAACAGCAGACCCCAATCTTATATAAAGGAATATTGACAACTGATTGCTGCTAGATGAGAAACAGCTAATCTTCCTAAAACAAGGCACTCTTGATAGGCTGACTAGACTCAGAGGATGGACTAGCACTGGGTAATGGCTCGGGGCACTGAGAACACAGTGGACAGTAACAGGGACGACAGACTATATGGGCTCCAGTTGGGGGTGGGGGGCTATGGGAGGGTGCCAGTTGGGAAGTGGGTATAGAGATGAATAAGATTGTTTGGGATGTTCTGCATGATATACACACACAAAAAAATCAACAAATAAAAAAATGAATTCTATTTGAGGAAGAAGCATGAAAATTTACTTCATGTTAGTTAGTAGAGGTGATAAACATTATCACTGAAATCTTCCTGATGACTTTACATCCATACTCAGGTGCCAAGGATCGGAGTGTAACCGACTGTGACTAGTAATAATCAGATACATAGAAATTAGAGACGCATGTACAAACATCTAAATGTTAGTAGCAGTAAAAATGAGTCTATAGGAAACAATATATTTTAAAAGGAAATGGAGATCTTTTTTAAAGCTTAAAACCTCATTCAATTTTATGTCTTATAGGGTTTATACTGAGTTCAATATTGTATAACTGTATTGATTCAACTGTGAACCTTAAAATTTATAGCCACTTTTGAAAGAGATGTATCTTTGCTCTGGAAATTGTTATTGAATATGTTAAAGCGGTAATGAAATGCTTTAAAAAAAGAAAAAGAAACACATGTATTAAAATACACATAAGCAAAAATGAACAGACCACCTGTGTTAGTGCTTCTCTGTGATAAGATGCTTCGTGATAAAGCAGCATGACCAAGGCAGCTTACAGAAGAGTGCTGTGATGGTGAATACGGTGTGATGGTTCCAGGGGGATAAGAGTCCCTCATAGCAGGGAAGCTCGGAGGCAGAGGTGGCTGGAGCACAGAAAATTGCACAGAAACTTTTTCTATGCATAGATTTTACTTAAAGTAAACCATACTACACATACTGTTTTGTAATCCGCTTTAATTATTTCCTCTTTCAATTTGAGTATACCATCGCCTCATTTAATACCCAGTGTATATTTCATATTTTTCCAAGTGTCCTCAAAATGCTCTGTAGAGCTGGTGTGCCCAACTAGTATGTGTCCTTTTTATATTCCTTCAGCCTCCTTCAATCTAGGACCGTCTCCGACTTTTTCACACATAGATTTGTTGAAGACATTGAGAGATGGGTCCTTATGGTGACCTATGTTCTGATTTGTCTGGTGCCTTTTGCTTGTTCACCCACATATCAGGTAAATAGGAGATCAGTTCTCATGGCTTGTATTGATACAAGTTTATGTTCTTGGCAGCACTACACCACAGGTGAAACTGTTCTATATCTTGTTCCCAAATAGAAGCCAGTTCATACGGGGATGTCACTAAATATTCAGATTCACCATTGAGTTAAAGCAATGGCTGTCTGATCTCTTAAAATTTTTTCTACTTATTTTAATTTTATGTGTATGAGTCTTTTGCCAGCATGCATGTAAGTGTACCATGTGCAAGCAATACCCATGGAGGCCAGAAGAGGTGGAACTGGAGTTAGAAATGGTTGTTAGCCATCATGTGGGTGCAGGGTACTGTGATGATTTGAATGAAAATGTCCCCCATGAGCTCCAAGTATTTGGACATTTGTCCCCAGATGATGGTGCTGTTTTGGGAGGTTTTAGAAGGTGTGGCTATCCTGGAGGAAGCACATCACTGGGGTGGGCTTAGAGAGTTCTTAAGCCTTGCCGGATCTCCAGTTTCTCTCTTGCTTCCTGTGCCTGTGTGATGATGTGAGAGCTTAGCTTCTGCTGCTCCTGCTCCAGCCACCTCCGGCCACTATGCCTCCCCACCACGACAGACTGTAATTCCCCTGGAACTGTAAGCTCAAATAAATTCTTCCTTCTATAAGTTGCTTTGGCCAGTGTTTCTATCACAGCAACAGAAAAGTGACTTATTAATACAGGCACTGAACCCAGGTCCAGCGTAGGAGAGCCAGTTCTCTCAAATGCTGAGCCGTCTCTCCAGCCCCACCTGAACTTTGCTGTCACAGCACCACCCATCCACTTCTGACTTTCTTCTACTTATTTGCTGTCTTTATTAATTTACTTTTTCAACTCCCCCTAGAAACGACTGCAGAGAAGTCTAAGTTTTTCATTTCCTTCTTTCGTTTGACTTGATTTTTGTTTTACTTATTTATTTTAACAAATTTATATGTATTAGAGTCCAAACATCTGGAAAAGGGTTAATAGTTTAAAAGAGAACTCATATGATTCAGTAATGAGGAAGCAAATAAATATTAAAATGGACAAAGATTGCAGCACTATTCACAATACTGAAGCTTTGGAACCAACCTCAGTGTCCACCAACAGAGGAATAGATAAAGAAAATCACACACACACACACACACACACACACACACTAGAATTTTTTTCAACCATAAAGAAGAACAGAGTGATGTCCAGGGAAATGGATGCAGCTAGAGATGATCATATTAAATGGATTATGTCAGTCTCAAACAAACATCTCATGCTTCCTCTCACTTGTGGGTCCTAATCCTTACAGGTACACAAACTCTAGATGCGTAGGTCTATGTCTATGCATGGGTCTAGACACAAAAATAGAAGCAAAATGGTCTGGGAGAATAAAGGGTCTAAAGGGAGCTGAGTGAGGACAAGAGGAGAGTAGTGGTGCAGGAGGTTCCTAATGCTCAAAGTCCATGAAAATACTTACATGAAAATGCCCTATATAACCCTACATCATTAAAACAGAAGACATACAAATAGCTAAAGGGTATATAGAAAAACGGTCAACATCACAAATTAAAACTGTGTGAGACAGCGCCATATCTGCCAAAATGGATATAATCCCAAAAGAGCCAGAGCAGCCAGTGATGGTGAAGCCGTGAAGAAAAAGAAGCCTGGCCCACTGGAGACTGCAATATAAATTGCTATCGCCATTACAGAGAACAGTAAATAGTCAAATTCAACAGCGCTATAATACGTGCTCTAGCAGTGCTGAGAAAATGAAGTCATTATCTTTCAAAGATAGTTATACACTTATTTCACAGTAGCCAAGCCTGACAGACATCCCTCGTGTCTAGCACATAAAGGAAACCTGGTGTGTTTGTGGCATATAATAACAGAATATTGTTCTCCTACAAGATATCAGTCAGCCGTTACAGAGAAGACCAGACATTTGTAAGAACACGGATAAACTCGGAAAACATTGTGCTAATTGAAGTAAGACCAGACAGAAACTGCCTGATGTCACTTACATGTGGAAGTTAAAGGCATCAAGTAGATAGAAGTAAAGGGTAGACTGGTGATTGTCATGGACGGGAAGGGGGAGAGGGAACAAAGTCTGCTCCGCAGGATGAAACAGGTCTGGAAAGCAGAAGACAAGACGAAGAAAGGGCAGCCCTGCAAGCTGGCGGACGTAGCGTTTTCTTCATTATGGTAAATATTTCACAATGTATGTGCATCAAAAAACAAAGCTAGTGACTTTGAGATAGAAATATTGTTATGTATACTTCAGTAAAGCTTGAAAAATTAATGTCATGTTCATTAAAAAATCTATTTGTCCTTTTCTGTAAGACACAAATAATGGAAAAGTTTTGGGGGGAGTAAATGTACTTTTTGAGTGATACACATAACCATACAAATTATATATCTTACGGGTACCACATGATGTTTTGATGCACTTATGTTTAAATCAGGATTAACATCCATCTTCCCAAACAGTCATCCCGTTAATGCTATAAGCACTCAAAAACCTTTCTTCTAGCTTTTTGAAATGTGGCATACATTATTGGGAAAGAAAAACATTTAAAATAGTAAACTGCCCAGCTCCTGCCTTGAGAGGGTTTCTGGAACTCTTCCCAGGAAGCCAGCCATGTACGGACACCACAGAGAGCAGAGTTGAGATTGAAGGAACGAGAGAGAGAGGGAAAGTGGCTGAGGTAGCGCCTCGGCGTCCCTTTTTGTCCTGTCATATGTGCAAGGCCCAGGCGATTGCAGACGCCCACAGGGAGACAGGTTCAGCGAAGATGGTGTTGGCTCTCCCAGGCCCGCAGCTCCGAAGATGGATGGGAACACAGGTTTATCTGAAGTCTTGAAAAAAGTACATTTTCTTCACAAAGATGGGTTGCAAATAACGAACTTATATCACTATTTTCTTCACAGCCGTTATTTATTTAAAACGCTCAGTTCGATGAGGAACTTCTAGGGTCATTTTAACTAGCTTATTCCATGTTTGTGGGAGAGCTGGAAGGTCTGGTGAGCCCTTTCTGACTTTTCATCTCCTAGAAAAGATAAAATAAGATAGACACAAAATTTTGTCAACTACTTTCAATTGTCTTAATCGAAGGAGGTGCGAGTTTAAATGTAAAATATGGAAATAAATATGACGGTTTTTAACAAAGAAAATCTGTAGTGTCGCTCACCGTGCTCCTCTCTGTGGCCACGGGGTGGCGCTGTACCTCACACTTTAATTTGCTCTGCTCTTCAGGTTTCTTTCTCCAACAAGTGCTGCTCTGGAGCTTCAAGCTGGGGGGTGGGGGGTGTTATCTGTTAGGAAAGTGGGCAGCCTTCCGTAAGCATCGCTGATGGTCAGGAACAGTCTTTTCAGCATCCTTACTGTACTGTAAAGATAAGAAAGCACAAGTTCGGGGGCTGGCAAAACGGCTCAGCAGGGCTTGCCTCAAAAGTCTGGTGACCTGAGTTCTAGCCTCAGAAAACCTTTGAAAGTAGAAGAGAACCAGCTCCACAAAATTATCCATGGTCTCTCTCTCTCTCTCTCTCTCTCTCTCTCTCTCTCTCTCTCTCATCCGCACGCCCACACACACTGATAATCTCCAACCCCTGGGGGAACTCACTCTGTAACCAAAAGGAACCTTGAATTTCTGATTTTCCTGCCACCATCTCTAAGTGCTGGGATGGCAGGCATGTGTCAGCACACCTGATTTATGTCGTACTGGGGATGGAACCCAGGGCTTTGCACATGCTAGGCAAGCACTCTACCAACTGAGCTACATCCCCAGCCTAACTGGACTTTCTTCTACGCTTTATTTAAAAATGCCTTCAGATACTCAGAGTCCTTCCTCTTACCCAGCCCGCCCCGTCAGAGCCCATTCACCCTTATCTTTTTATTTTTTACTTTCCCTTTTCTATAATCAGGACTTTCTAAAGACGCCCTTGTCTCTCAATCAGATAATAATCACCACCGTTCATGTATCATTTACATGCAAATTTGTTCAAGAGATTAATTCTATAAATTAATGTCAAGCCCTGGTTTTTCTTTAGGATACTCATTTTGTATGAGGATTTGTAAATTATGGATTAAAAGCCACCCATCATTTGTGAGACTGAAACCCCCAGGTCTATTAGGTTACTACTTATTAACAAACCCATTGCATGGATTCAAAAAGAATAAGCCCATGATCTTCCAGCCTCTTAGACAGCACACATCTTGGTCACTATAACTAGTTTCTTCAGACAATCTACCAGATATAAGAGGTCAACATTAGGCTTCCAGAAGGGTTTCAAACTCTACAGGTCACACTAGAGAATGTGGCCTGCCTTTTAGAGTCCACAGAAAGACTGAAGCATCCACTCCCTTGGCTGCCAAGATGCTCACAACTGAGACACGCAGCCAACGCACCTGTAGTCTGGTGTTCATAGTTATTCACAGCTGAGTTTCTTGGGAAACTGCCCTGTGCTGAAAAGGCTGTCAGCTCATTTTTCAGCCTTGCCCAAGAGGGGCCCTGCATCCAATGTTTGCTCAAAGAAGGGGACGAAGTCAGTCTCTGGGGCTGGAGAGATGGCTCAGCAGTTAAGAGCACTGACTACTCTTGAAAAGGACACAGGTTTGGTTCCCAGCACCCACATGGCGGCTAACAACCGTCCTTAACTCTAGGGGCTAGCTCTAGTTTTAGGGGCTATGATGCCCTCTTCTGACCTCTTCTGACCTCTGTGGACATTGTATGACACGGGTACACTTACGTACATGCAGGTAATACACTCATATAAATAAAATATATTTTTTTAAGGGGACAAAGTTGGTCTCTATTTCAACTTTGGAAACTAGGGGCTTTTCCATCTCCAGGCAGTGGTAACTGCATTATAATTTAATAAGTTGCTGCTCTTTGGCAAATGAGAACACACCCTTGATGGAGAGAGAAAGATCTGCTTGCCTGTGCAAAACACCCAGAGCATGATGGGATATTTACCTGCCCGTAATGAGGACTATTTGTTTTAGCTCCCTTTTCTCTGATTTATCAGTTCTTCCTCCTCTATTAATTGAAGTTTTAGTTTTAAGGTCTTTTGTGTATGTAAATGTAAAATATATACTTAACCAATTATTAACAAACACCATTTAGGTTTACAAATTATAATGTTTGAAAGAAACTATTTTGTCAAACATATTTTAATATAATTTGTCAATTTGTCATAATTCCTATAACTTGGGTAATAATGAGATAAAATTTATTTTAGTAAGAATATATGGATTTTTAAAAGAACCATGTTATAACCATAGATATTACCACATTTTAATTTCTCTAAAAGTAACAGGATAAAGATTTTTTTAATCCAATTGTCAAAATATTGAATCCTTCTGAATATCTTAAATAAACGATAGATTTTAGAAAGGAAACCTAAAAGACAATGTAATCACAATTTGTAATAGCAACTCGACAGAGAAACAAAGACATCAGTGTGTCCAGAACCAAGTGAGGTAACGCGGGTCTGTGATCCCAGCGCTGAGCTTGCGGTTAGGAGGGTGGCCACAGCCCAGTGTCCACCTAGCAGATCAAGACCTGTCTCAAAAATGAGAAACAACAAGCAGTAAAATAGACCTAAAAGCTCTAAATACTGAAATTAACAGTGTGTCTATAAATGGAATGTTGCCCCGAATTTATGAGAACCAAATTAATAAACATTATATATTGAGATTATGGCTCAATTTGATTGAAAATCTATGTTTATTTTTATATTATGATGAATTATTATAACTAACAAAAACCTATCCAATCTACTTATGAGGAATTTGGGTATTTATTTTAAGCACGTTGTAAATGATAAACAAATTAAGTCTCTGATAAACTAAAAGCTCTTATAATAGAATTTCTATTTCCCACTGAGTCAAACCCAGAGAGAATAAACAAAGACTTCTTCAACCCAGACTTCGCCAAGCAATGAAAATAAGAGCGTTTCCCCTGCATGGGCGTTTTAATGGGAACGGGCTATCACCATAAAAATCTTTCAACCAAGTCATATCAGAACCTTCAGAGAGAAATTCGGGGTAGTTCTCCATAAATAGAGAACTAAATTGCTTTTTTCCTTACACTGTCACCACAGGAAGACCAAAATTATTTAACTAATATTTGATTTTTTTTCTTCTCTCATCCCAAATCATTTTCAAGTGAACACTCTTCAAATTATTTTTAAGGTCTTTATGATTTCAACAGAATGTTCATATTTTATTACTTATATATTTGGTATTTCACTTCCAAAAGACTATAAAATTCCTCTTTCTTTTTCTTTGTTTCTTTTTTTTTTTTGAGAAAGGATCTCCTTGTAGTCCCAGCTGGCCTGGAACACACTATGTAGACAAGGCTGGCCTTGAACTCACAGAGATTTGCCTGCTTCTTCCTCCCAAATGCTGGAATTAAAGGTGTGTGCCACCACACCCAGCTTCTTTTTCTTTAAATTTTTTTATTTATTATTTTTATTTTTCTGTGTATGAGTGTATTGCCTGCATGTATGTGAGTGCACTGTGTCATGCAATGCCTATGGAGGTCAGAAGAAGGCATCAGATCCCCTGGATGTTAGCTGTCCTGTGGGTGCTGGGAACTGAACCCGGGTCCTCTGCAAGAACAGCCAGTGCTCTTAACCACTGAGCCATCTCTCCAGCCCCTAATATTCCCTTTCATTTTTTTTCAACTATTCTACTTTTTCACATCATCCATTTTTTTCGCCCCTTTTTTTGAAAGTTTTAAGTCTATATATAAAGCTATGATGCTTCAATCTGTTGTAGTAAAAGATTATGCTGTTTTGAACAATTCAACAATTTAATTGCAAAGTACTTTTTCAAGTAGAAAATCACAGTGAGCCAGTCTTCTGAGGACTTAGTTCTGGTTGACTTACCGAGTTTTCCAGGTAGGAAGTTTAATTGGTAGCTCCGTTCCTGGGGTGCTTACCACCTTCCTGAGCACGCGAGGTGGTTTTTGTTTTCTGTTTTCCTTGAAGTCCTACCAAATTTAAAACACAGGAATGTGTTTATATGTGTGCTTGTTTTCTGGGTTAACAGAACCTTTACACCCTTTGCAATAGGCAAAGTGACCCTCACAGGCAGGGTCACTTCCTAGAGACGTCCTAGGTCACTTCCTTCCTTGGAAGGAAACTTTTCTTGTGGTTTCTTCACATCTGCACACAGAAGGGGCTGGGCCATCTGTGATGTCCTGTGAGGCCAGGCTTATACACTCCTTGGGTAGCCTCCACTCCATTTTCTGATTTTCAGAAACTCACATACAGAAAAATTCCTACAATCAGAAGAAAATGTAAATTCTTAGGCAAGCTTGAAATTGCACAGAAACTCCTTTCTCCCAAGAACAAGAAAAAATGAATTCAAAGCAGCACCTGCCCCCTTTGAGTGTCCTGTGATCCCAACGCTGACCCCAGGGGCAGCAGCAGCTCCGAGACACCAAGGACAGAGGTACAGAAGGTTTGGTTCTGGGTTCTTCTGTTCCCAGTCAGGCACCATTTCACAAGCTAAAACGCACCTGCCTGGAAGCGTATAGAATTCCACCCTAACCACAACTCAAGCCTAGAGGTTTTACTGCAAGAGAACAAAGACAGAGTTCCCTTCCCCGATTCCATTCCCAGAGGCTTCTAAAACGTGTGTGTGTGTGTGTGTGTGTGTGTGTGTGTGTGTGTGTGTGTGTAAATATACTAAACACCCAGGAACAAGTACCTGACAAAAATCATCATCCTGCAAACAATAACTAGGAAGTTTTGAAACTCCAAACAGCTTTATAGAGTCATGGAGAAATTTTAAAAGGAAAGAGATTGAGGAAGACACCAGAAGATGGAAGGACCTCCCATGCTCATGGATTGGAAGAATTAATATTGTGAAAATGATCATCCTACCAAAAGTAATACATAGATTCGGTGAAATCCCAATCAAAATCCCCATGAAATACTTCACAGAATTAGAACAAAAACAGCCTTAAATTCATATGGAAGCGCAAAAGACCCTGGATAGCCAAAGCAACCCTGAGCACAAAGAGCAACGTTGCAGCCATTACTATACCAGATCTCAAACTATACTACAGAGCTATAGTCATAAAAACAGTATAGTACTGATACAAAAATAGACACACAGATCAATGGAACATCATTGAAGACCTAAACCTGAGTACAAGCAATTTCAGCCACCTGATATTCGACAAAGGTGCCAAGAACACACAATGGAGGAAAGACAGCATCTTCAACAGATGGTGCTGGCAAAACTGGATCTCCACTGGAGAAGAATGAAAGTAGATCCTTATCTTTCACCTTGCACAAAAGTCAACTCCAAGTGGATCAAAGACCTCAATGTGAAACTGGAAACTCTGAAACTATTAGAAAATAATGGCAGTAACCTACAAGATATAGATGTAGGAAAGGATTTTCTAAATTGGACAGAAGTTGCTCAGGAATTAAGGTCAGCAATCAAAAAGTGGGACCTCATTAAACTAAAAAGCTTTTATACAGAAAACAATCAAGAAAGTGAAGAGAAAACCCACAGAGTAGAAAAAAAAATCTTCATCAGTGACACATCTGACAGAGGTTTAACATCCAGAATATATAAAGAACTCAAAAAACAAAGAAGCAAGAGAGCAAGTGACCCAATTAAAAGATGGGCTAAAGATCTAAACTGAGAGTTCTCAAAGGAACAAATAAAGATGACTAAGAAATATCTTAAAAATGTTCAACGTTGTTAGTAATTAGGAAAATGAAAATTAAAACCACCTTAAGATTTCACCCTCCCCCAGTCAGACTGCTAAGATCAAGAGAACAAATGATACCAAATGCTGGTGAGGATGTGGAGAAAAGATAACACTCATTCACTACTGGTAGGATTGCAAGCTGGTGCAACCCCTATGGAAAATAGTGTGGAGAACTCTTTAAAAACTAAAAATGAACCTACCGTATGACCCAGTTATACCATTCCTTGGCATATACCCAAAGGACTCATCCTATTGCAGAGACACTTGTACAACCATGTTTGTTGCTGCTCTTTTCACAATAGCTGAGATGGAAGCAACCTAAGTGTCCCTCAGCTGACAAGTGGTTAACAAAAATGTGGTATATTTACAAAATGGAGTTCTACTCAGCAGTAAAAAAAAGATGAAATAGTGAAATTTGCAGATAAATGAATGGATCTAGAAACTGTTACACTAAGTGAAGTAACAGACTCAGAAAAACAAAAGACATATGTTCTCCCTCATTTGTGGACCCTAGCACCAAATCCTTATAAGCTAGTACCTATCCTGATGTAACTGCAGCGACCAGGAATGTGGAGGGAACCAGGGAAGTAAAGAGAAAGAAGGAACCAGAGAGAGAAGAAGAGTAGGAGAAAGGTGTTACTAAGGGAGAAATATGTAAAAAGGGGGTAGCTAAAGGGGGGGAGGAAGGCTATACAAAGAACTATTGGATTAAAGGGGGAAAATTCTCCAGCTACACAGTAAAAACAAAGCCTTAAGCACAGAAGGAGCCCTAGGGGATGGAAGAAGGCCCTTCCAGAAACAATACAGTTGTTAAATAAAAATCCCAGTGCCAGAAGTGGGTTGCCCTCCATGAGCTGTTGAACTGAGGCACCCTAGAGGGCCCCAAAATAATAAAGGCCATTGCCAGTAATGTTGGTTATATGTTGGAAGTGGATGGAAAAATCCTATTGCTGAAGACACTGCACGATGTGAGTGTGGGAGAGGAGAAACCAAGCTTGGACTGACCTTGGACTCCCTGCCACTGGATGGCTTTCATGGTGCCAGAAGGCGATGTGCAGATGGCTGGGGGAGAATCATCTCCTATAATTCTGCTCAACGACGGACCCTGCGTGTTGCACTATCAATATGCCAAACAAGATGGTCCTGCTGGTGCAATAGTGGCATGTCTAACAAATTTTCTATTCGGTATAATGCCCACGCACCTAGGGGTGGAACATACATCTGGTACAGTAGACCAGGCCAATCCCCTGTGGCAGGGGAGGATAGAGGCCCCAGCGGGGAGCCACTGAAATTGTTTTGTTAGATGGATGTGACGCACCTGCTAAAGTACCATCCAAACATTTGTGTTTACACCCAGAGCATAGTTATTAGAGCAGCCACCATTTAGATGTTCTTATTTCTTGCTATTTGCATTTTTATAGTTGATGGAATCCCACTGAAAAGGGCCAACAGCCCATGGAAAACAGATGATGCAGAGACCCGAAAGTTCAGTGCCTTGTCACAGTGGGAGGATGATCATCCCACACCTACCACCCCCTCCAAGGCTCAGGGACTTTTTGGAAGAGGTTGGCAGAAAGAGTTACCTGGAAGTGTCCTCTGACCACTATGCTGGCGAGCTACAGTCACACCTCCTTCCCACGCTCATCAAGGAGTCCAGGGGCGAGTCAGTTACCCCTCCCACCCAATCAGTCGACTTTAGGTGCATGTGGAGGAGGGATTAAGGGTATATAAGCCTAGAATGCCATGAAGCACCTCTCTTGCCATTTTGTGTGGCTGTCTGGAAGTCACAGGATCTATATTTGAATGTGGACTTTCCAGTGGAGCAGTAAATGGGGCAGCGCACCCGCTCTTCTGTGAATAAACCCCCACCCTATGCTCTGCTGGCAAGCCCAATAAGCTAGTTAGGATTTAAAAAAAAACAGAACTAATGGAAGCCTTCATTATTCCACCAAAGTTGGCCCCATGTTGGAAAATCCTTTTGTCTTTGATATTTTTTTCTTTGGTCTTTTTGAGACAGGGTATCCCTGTAGCCCCAGCTGGCCTGGAAGTTGCTGTGTGGACCAGGCTGGCCTCGAGCTCACAGAGATCTGCCTGGCTCTGCCTCCCAAGTGCTGAGATTGAACGAAGACATGTGCCACCACGCCTAGCTTTGGTCTTTGATTTCTTATCCCTACTTTTCCACCCTTATACTTCATTGTATACATATTTTTATGTAACCTGCTTCAAGTTATTTCTGCAAAAATGTTTTTAAATTGCCCCTCTTTGGAATAATAAAATATTCTAAAAAAAAAGAATATTTACAAATTCCAAAATGAATTAATCTTGCCTTTCTTCTTTTAAAAGAAAAAAGTTAACAAAATCACTTTATTGTAATGAACTCACAAATACAAACATCACACAGCTAGTTTAAGGAAGTCATTCAAACATGCAACCCCACATTCTACACCACAGTCAACAGTCTACACAGTTGGGATGACCATTCTGAAGCAATGGAGCTTTGCCCAGTGTTTACACTCTCCTTATCAATTATTGTTATTATCATTATCATTATTTTGAGACAGGGTCTTGCTGTAGCTCCAGCTGACCTGGAAGTCACTATGTTGGCCAGGCTGGCCTTCATCTCACAGAGATCAGCCTGCCTCTGCCTCCTGAGTGCTGCGATTAAAGATGCATGCCACCACACCCTGCCATCATTTACAATTTTATGCACTTATTCATCACAAAGGGGGAAAATTATGACAGAGTTTAAACTAGAAAAAAGAGTTTTGGGATTTTTTTTCATAACTCACAGTGCCCAGCTCCATTGCTTGGTATAGACAGACAATTTGCTGAACAGCATCATGTGCTACACAAGTGGTTAAAATCATTTTTTCAACTTTGTTGAAATTAAAACCCAGAAAAAAATCGTTTTGTTTTCTCCAGTCATGAGGAAATTAAGAAGATTCCAATAATTGCCCTCCTCTAGAATAAAGAAAAATACAGCAGCGTGTCATTGATGAGGCAGAGTTGCCAGTTTAGATGGAATCTTCTGGAATGTAACAGAGTCAGGATTAAAGGATACAGGAACCAGCTTGAAAGGTATTCACTGTCCAAGGAATACCTTTTTTTGGAAACTACAATTTAAGCATCCAAAAGAACATTATTGGGGCTACAGAGATGGCTCAGTGATTTAGAGGAATTTCTGCTCTTGCAGAGGACCTGAGCTCTGTTCCCAGCACCCACAACCGCTTATAACTCCAGTTCCAGGGCATCTGACCTCAGCTTCTGCCTTCTGTGAACTTCTACACATACACGGTACGCATAATCTCATGCAGGCACACACACACATACACATAAAAATAGTACGTAAATAAAAACTTGAAAAGAACATTGTCGCATCAGCTGGACTGAGGTTAATGCATTGTAGCCTGTCTCTTCCACTGATTCAAATATTGAACTTTGAACAAGAAGCAACTATATGAAGAAAGTGAATAGTTAAAGATACAATGTGGGAGTCTGCGGCAATAGCTCAGCTGGTAAGATGCTTGCAGTGCAAGCAGGAAGACCTCGGTTCAGATCCCCAGCCTAGTGTGGAGGTGTGCACTTCTAATCCCAGCACTGGGGAGGCAGAGACAGGAGGGTCCCTGAGGCCTGCAGTCAGCCAGTCTGTGAGTGAGAGCCCCTGCCTCAAAAACTAAGGGGAAGAGTCATTGAGGATGACACCCAACATCGAGCTCTGGCCTCCACAAGCATGTGTGCACATGTGCATGTGCACTGCACACACATGTATACACATACACAAAGGTGCACACCCATATACCACACACACACACACACACACACACACACATACACACACACAATTCTATATGGATTAAGGAAGGGATCTAGAGTCTAAAGGAGGACGTTAGGATTGTTTTATGGGGAGGATGTTCCCCCCTTTTACGTCTCAGCTTTGATGTGAAGACAGTCGCAGTGTGGAACTCAAGAGCAAGAACAGGAGCAAAGTTTTCAGGAGGAGCTGTGTCTTTCTGCTCCAGAACTGCAAAAATAAGCCAGAGAGTGCGCCTGGACCTGTGTGGGTCGGGAGCTCGACCTTTGTCTCTTTTTCTCTTTTCTTGCCCAGTCCTGAAGACAGTCCCATCTCAAGGAGCTGTGTAGCCATAGTAACAAAGGTACATGCTTGGAAAATTTTATTTTTTATCTCTTATTTTTATTAGCATATATTAAATATGCAAACTAATGAATTTCACTGTGACCCTGTTAGACATGCACATGATGTCGTTTGTGTTTACTGTACTTCCCTTCCTCCTCATCCTCTTCCCTAATCATCTATTTTCATGTGGTTTGTTTTCTAGATTTCACATATGAGGGAAAACATGAAATTTATCTTTATGAATCTGATTTATTGTGTTTACCTGATAGCCCCCAGCTCCATCCATTTTCCTACAAATGACACTGTTTTGTTTTTCTTTGTGGCTAAAACTCCACTGTGCATATGTCACCTTTGAATTATCTTCATCTGTTGAAGGCGCCTAGGCTAACTGTAAAATTTGGTTATCCTGAATGCTATCAAGAGAAATGTGAGTGTGTGGGCATCTCTTCTGATGATGCCTTTGATCCCTTTTGGTGTATGTCCAGGGATAGTGTGGCTGGATCATATAGTGGTTCTAGTTTTAGTTCTCTCCTTTCACCATGTGGGGTCCTGGGGATGAACTCAGGTCATCAGGATCAGTGGTCAGCGCTTTACCCACTGAGTCATCTGGCTGTCCTTATTTCTTCATTTTAAGTCAGTATACAAAGGAATTGGTTTCATTTCGCGACATTATTTTTTTTGTTGTAATTTGGCACCTGCCCCATTCCCCTCCCGTGTGTTGCTGCCCCCTTGAGCTAGTTCCCTTTTTCCCTCAAATAGTGCCCTCTGCTTTCATGTCACATGCATTCCATTACCCTCTCTTTCCTACCCACTTGCCCCCATAAGATTTCTGCCTTCTCTCTCTCATGATTCCTTTTCTAGTTTCATGACCTACACACTCATACACATGCACACACACTCATACACACTCACTTATACACTGTCACACACATACACACACACATATGCAAACACACATGCACACAAATGTAATCTAGGTTCCATGTATGAGAGAAAATATGTGGTCTTTCTAAGTCTGGCATATTTCATTTAGCATAATGATTTCCAGTTCTATCCATTTCCCTGCAAATACCATGATTTAATTTTTTTTTGGTGGCAGAATAGAATCCCATGTTGCTTTACCCATTTTCCTGCTCACAGGCATCTAGGCTGGTTCTATTCCTTAGCTACTGTGATAGGTGCCGCAATAAACATGGACCTGCACGTATCTCCCTGGCTTGTTGCCTTAAACCCCTTTGGGCATTTGTCCAAGAGTGGTATAGCTGGACCATAGAGTAATTCTATTTTTTGTTTTGTGAACAAGTAACAATTGTTAGTCTTCGTTGTCAACTTGGATTTAGAATTGTACCATGGGGCATGTGCGTGGGTGTTTCCAGAAAGGTCTATCTGAAGAAGAAAGACTTACCCTGTATTTAGGCAGCACCGTTCATGAGGTGGGGTTCAGACTGAATAGACAGTTGTTAGCTGCCATGTGGATGCTGAAAACTGAACCCAGGTCCTGTGCGAGAGCAGTCAGTGCTCTTAACCTCTGAACCATCTCTCCGCTCCAACATTTGATTTTTTTTTTTTTTAATGATAGTTATCCTGACTGGGGTGAGATGGAATCCGAAAGCAGGCTTAATTTGCATTTGCCTGTTGGCTAAGGATGTTGAGCACTTTTTAAAAATTTTTTTTATTATTTTTATTCTATGTGTATGAGTGTATTGCCTGCATGTATGTGAGTGCACCCATGTCATGCAATGCCACGGAGGTCAGAAGAGGGCATCAGATTTCCCTGAAACTAGAGTTAAGGGTGGTTAGTAGCTGCCATGTGGGTGCTGGGAATTGAACCTGGGTCCTCTGCAAGAGCAGTCAGTGCTCTTAACTGCTGAGCCGTCTCTCCAGCCCCAGGATGTTGAACACTTTTAAAGTATTTGTTGGCCATTTATATCCTCTTTATGGAACTGTGTATTTGATTCCTTAGCCCTTTCACTGATAGGATGTCTGTTGTTTCGGTTTTGCTGCTCTTTCTGTTTTCTAGACTAGATATCAATGCCCTCTTCCCTCTCTGATGTATGGTGGGAAACACTTGTTCCCATTCTTCAGGCTGTGGCTTCCCTCTGCAACTGTGTCCTTTGCTGTGCAGAATCTTCTTAGTTTTGTGTAGTCCCATCTGCCAGTCCTTGGGGAATTATTTCCTGTGCTGTCAGAGCCTTTTCCAGAAAGGCCTTGCCTTAAGTGTTTGTCCTATGTTTTCCTCTAACAGTTTCTACATTTGAGGTCTTACATTAAGTCACTGATTCATTTTGAACTGGTTTTTGTGCAGGACAAGAGATAGGAATCCAGTTTTATTCTTTTGTATATGGATATCCAGCACCATCTGTTAAAGAGACAGTGTTTTTTCCAATGTATGTTTTTGGTCTCTTAGGTGTTGACGAATTACGTGGCTGTAGCTGTGTGGGTTTTTTTCTGAATGCTCTGTGCTATTCTATTGGACATGTCTGCTTTCATGTCAGTACCATACTGTTTGTGTTACTGTAGCTCTGTAGTGTAAATTGAGATCAGATACTGTGATACCATTGGCATTGCTCTTTCTGCTTAGGATTACTTTGGCTATGCAAAGTCTTTTATGCTTCGATATGAATTTTATGTTCACCAAAGATTTTATCTATAGTTTTTTGTTGCTTTTTTTTTCCAAATTCAGTTTTGGTAACAGGGTAAACTAGCTTTGTAAAAGGAATTTTATAGCTTTCCTGCCCTTCCTAATTTAAGGAACAATTAAGGATTATTGGTCTGGTAGAATTCAGAAGTGAATCCATTTGGTCCTGAGGTTTTTGTTTTGTTTTGTTTGGAAGGTGCTTTACTATTGCTGTTAATTATAGATCTGTTTGAGTTTTTAAATATTATGTTGCCTGTGGTCGAAAAGGCACAGAGCAGAACTGAGTGTTTGTTGGTCCTAATCTTCACTTTGCTTTTGTTTCTGCTTGTGTCAGGACACACCTTGGGGTTCTACAATCACATAGGCAGAACAGCAGTGATAAGTGGTAGAAGGACACAGACATGAATGGAAGAATAACAGTAAAATGATCCTTAGAGTAGGCTGGTGTGTGGTCACTGAATTCCAGACCCTGGGTTCAATCCCCAGCACACATGTACACATACACACACACACACACACACACACACACACCCCAATGTGGAAACTTGACATCCAGAAGTCATACAGGAAACTATTAGCATGCTTGAGTAGATAAAACTAAAACTACACAAAAATTTTACCATAATGCTGAGTGACAAATAACCCATAAAGGCATCCATACCTGTATCAATGTGGTAATAAAATGCTCTTATACATCACTAAGGCAAATGTAAAGGCTTGCCCCTCAAAGTGTGGCCACACCATTACTGGCATCATCTGGGAGCTAGTTGGAAATGGAGAAGATCAAGTCCCTCCCCAGATCTATATCACAACTGCACTTTAAGAAAATGATCAGGAGCTGGAGAGATGGCTCAGCAGTTAAGAACACTGGTTATAAGCCGGGCATGGTGGCGCACACCTGTAGTCCCAGCACTTGGGAGGTCAGAGGCAGGTGGATCTCTGTGAGTTCAAGGCTGGCCTGGTCTACATAGTGAGTTCCGGGCCAGCTGGGGCTACAGGGAGACCCTGTCTCAAAAAGACCCAAACAAAACAAAACAAAACAAAAAAACACTGGTTGTTCTTGCAGAAGACCCAGGTTCTAATCCCAGCACTCACATGGCAGCTAACAACTGTCTGTAACTCCAGTCCCAGGGTATCCAACAGCCTCTTCTGACCTCTACAGGCATTGCACAACATGGGTGCACTTACATACATGTAGGCAATACACACATACACATAAAATAAAAATGATAAATAAAATTTTAAAAAAAGAAAATGATCAGATGGTCTTTAATTTGAGGACTAATATATAAGACATGAACAGATTGTTCACAAAGGAAAAAAGTGTGGGTCTCCTCATTCATACATAAGGACAATCTGAAAACATGTCTAGAAACTTTGAATACACCCACTGACTGGCCCTGAACTTCCCCTCCATTTTCTTGAGAAATGTTGGATATATACGACATGCATGTGGCTGGGCATCATGGTGCCTGCCTTTAGTCCCAGCACTTGGGTTGCAGAGGCAGGCATATCTCTGTGAGTTCGAGGCCAGCCTGGTCTACATAGTGAGCTCTAGGCTAGCTGGAGGATAGAGGGAGACCTTGTCTCAAAAATACAAAAAAGAAAAAAAGACATACACGTGTGCATGATTAATTTTGCTGTAGCGTTTGAACGGCAAAACCTTAAAAACTCTCACTATGCTCACTTCACAGAAAACCTGCTGATTAAAATTAAGCTGAGGCAGGTGTGGTGCTGAGTGATTGTTTCTAGCTACTTAGGAGGCTGTAGCAGGAGGACCGCTTGAGCCCAGGGCCTTGAGCTAGTCTAGGCAACATAGTGAGAGCCATCTTGAAAAACAAATAAAGCAAAAAAAGATTCTGTACCATAAAAGATCTATTTTTTGATATTTAAATTACATTAAAAAGTATTTATTTAATAACCACATAATTAGAAGCATTTCATTACAACAGCATTGACATATTCAATAACGATTTCGAGAGCTAAGATGCATCTCTTTCAAAATTGGCTGTAAATTTTTAGGTTTACAGTTGAATTAATACAGTTATACAATATTGTACTCAGTATAAACCCATAAGACATAAAACTGAATGAAGTTTTAACCTTTACAAAAGATCTCCAATTAATTATTAAAATACACAGTTTCATAGAGGAAAGATTCATTTTTAATGTAATTAACACTAAGATATTTGCACATGTTTCTAATCTCTATCTGATTATTACTAGTCACAGCTGGCTACTTTCTGTGATCCTTGGGATCTGAGCATGGATATAAAGTCTTCAGGTAGATTTCAATGGTAATGTTCTTCACATCTACTAATTATTAAGGAGGAAATTTTTTTTAATTTTTTAATAACTACATGATTAGAAGAAGCATTTCATTACAGCTTTAACATATTCAAGTAACACACTCCAGAGCAAGAATACATTTCTGTCACAAGTGGTTGTAAGTTTCTAGGTTCACAGTTGAATCAATACAGTTATACAATATTGAACTCAGTATAAGCCATGTAAGACATAAAATTGAATGAGTTTTTAACCTTTAAAAAAGATTTCCATTTCATTTTAGAATATATTGTTCCTTGCAGAAAGACTCATTGTTTTTGCTACTAACACTGAGATGTTGGTACATGCATCCCTAATCTGTATGTATCTGATTATTACTAGTCATAATTGGTTGCACTTGGATCCTTGGCACCTGTGTATGTCTATAAAGTCATTGGGTAGATTTCAATGGTAATGTTTATCACCTCTACTAATTAACATGATGTAAATTTCCATGCTTCCTCCTCAAATATAATACATTTTTTAAATTTGTTGGGTTTGTGTGTGTGTGTGTGTGTGTGTGTGTGTGTGTGTATTACACAGAACATCCCAAACCATCTTATTCATCTATACACCCACTTCCCCGATGGCACCCTCCCATAGCCTCCCTCCCCCGACTAGAGCCCTTATACTCTGATATCCCTGCTACTGTCCACTGTGTTGTGGGCACCCCCAGCCATTTCCCACTACTTGTCCATCTGCTGAATCTAGTCAGCCTATCTAGAGGTCTTTGTTTTAGGAGGGTCAGCTGTTCCTCATCAAGCAGCAATCAGTTGTCAATATTCCTTTAGATAAGATTGGGGTCTGCTGTTCATTTTCCCAGTTCTATGCTGGGTTACTGTCTGGGAGTCTTTTGGGCCACGCTGGCCAACAACTCAAAAGTAGGTATCTCCTGTCTGGCATTGTTGCTTGTTATGTAGCCTTTAGCTATACATGCGGACTCTTTAAAAATTATATTGGCCCCTTTAATCTTTGGTTATACTTTCCTTTTGGATGTTTAAGGCCATACAGTTGGCCCAGATAAACCAATTTATTTTTACTCTTAAGGTCATTTGCGGACCTGTTCCTCAGGGGTCACATGGACTTGGGAGGAGCCCCTGGCTCATTCTTTTACCAGTTCCACCTATGTGAAGATAAGTCAAAGGTCCGGCTCACTTGGAAGCATGGAGGAAATGATTCTTCTGTGTTGACTCTCCTCTTTGTAGATGAGACACTGGTTCAAGTCCATCTGGTGGGGTCTTTTTGGCCTCCTTGATCAGGAGGACAGGTGACCCACCACCATTACAGGACATTTTGAGAGATGCTCATAGTCCCCTGGAACTAGTCAACCTAGGAAGGCAAGGAGCAAAAACTGTCCTTTATGTCCCTCTGACGAAATTATTATCGGCCTCAAAGTATGTCTGTTAAACATCCGAGAAGGTTAGTTCCATCAGTCTGGTACTTTTAATTACTGTGTGTCATGTAGATAAATCTTGGGCAAAGACCAATTGTTCTCAGATAAACCTTACCTAGCATATATTTCTTGATCTGGTATGTATAATTTGTCATTAGGTTGTTGGACTAATATGGTTCCCTCTGGTTTTTAAAACTACCTAGGCATTATTTATCTCTCACATTGTCTAACCCTTCCACCATGGTATCCCCATTTAAGGTGCCCCCATTTTTT
>NW_008340043.1:90541-90967 GCF_000622305.1 Nannospalax galili
AATGACTTTTGGTAGGATGGTCATTTTCACAATATTAATTCTTCCAATCCATGAGCACGGGAGGTCCTTCCATCTTCTGATGTCTTCCCCCATCTCTTTCTTTCAAGATTTAAAATTTTCATTGCAGAGCTTTTTAATGTCTTTGGTCAAGTTTATTCCGAGATATTTTTTTTTTTGCAGCTATTGTGAATGGGAGTGTTTCCGTGTGCTCATTCTCTGATTGCTTGTTATTGGTATATAGAAAGGCTACAGACTTTTGTAGGTTAATTTTGTAACCTGCCACTTTACTGAACGTGTTAATAATTTCTAGGAATTTTCTGGTGGAATTTTTGGCACCTCTTAGATATAATATCATATCATCTGCAAAAAGGATACTTTGATCTCTTCTTTTCCAATTATTACTCCTTTAATTTTCTGCTCTTGTCT
>NW_008340043.1:91477-91678 GCF_000622305.1 Nannospalax galili
TTTATCTTTACAGAGAACCAGCTCTTGGATTTGTTGATTCTTTGTATTATTTTCTTAGTTTCAATTTCGTCAATTTCTGCCCTGATTTTTGTTATTTCTTCTTGTCTACCTGGTTTGGGTTTCATTTGTTGTTGCTTTTCAAGTGTGTTGAGTTGCAGTGTTGTCATTTATTTGTAGGTACTTTCTGATTTTTTAATGTAG
>NW_008340043.1:91882-92133 GCF_000622305.1 Nannospalax galili
TGTTGATTGTAAGCTTTATTGCATTGTGGTCTGATAGAATGCATGGAATTATTTCAATCTTTTTGTATTTGTTGAGGTTTGTTTTGTGCCCCAGTATATGGTCGATTTTGGAGAAGGTTCCATGGGATGCTGGGTAGAAATTATGTCCTTTGGTGCTTGGATGGAATACTCAGTAGATGTCTGTTAGGCCCATTTGATATATGATATTGTTTAATTCAGATGTCTCTCTGTTAACTCTCTGCCCTGTTGAC